>NC_081345.1:76565930-76600071 GCF_029784015.1 Lycium ferocissimum
ACAACCCAAACATTGTTCCATCTTACCCGAAGTTGTCTCCAAGCCCGAGAACAACACCCAACACATTCTTGTCTTCCAAGTTCATGATTTATACCATTAAACCACACACTAACAATGCAATATTCGTAAATGCGAAAATCACATAAAATTTGCATAAACTCCCAAATCATCTCTTAATCAACATAACATTATTCTAAGTCGTTAAACTTGCATCTCTCATTATAAAATCCATAACGACAACAATTAAAACGCTAACGACGATTTGTTAATTCACAATTACACTAAGGGGACCATACGGCCAACACTACTTCCATCCACCAAAAATGATTTTCATCCTTTTCTTCACACCACAACATTCAAAACATGCTAATTAACATTAATCCATTGTTTAGAACACAACACATACACACACGGCCAATACCCATATACACGGCCTCACTCCAACTAAATTTCTATCATGATTTTCTTCCTTTCTAATATACTACAACACATATAGACCATGCATAACACATAAAACAAGATTGAAACTCACCTTTCTTCTTCAACTTTACAACTTGCTCAAGTTGGTGAATGATGAAAACGAATAATCTATCGCTCCAAATAGCACTTCCACGTTAATAAGCACCCTTGAATTAGTAGGTTTGCATGAAGAAACAATTTTTCTCTTGGCTTAATCTTGGTCTCTCTTCTTCTCCCTCTTGGCCGAATGGTTAAGCTAGTTCTTGTTCATCTTCTTGTTTTTTTTTTTTGGCTCTTCTCTTTCTTTAATTCTCTTGAAACTTCTATTAATACATATATTAGTCACATGGGAAAATTAATTAAATCCCATGGGCCATGGCCGGCCACCTCAATTTTTTTGGGCCTTACTTTCATTTTTTTTTTTGAGCCCAATTTGCTTTGGTTCATATTTCGCAATTTACGAAACTAATTTCCGAAATTCCAATTTCGCCCTTGGCTTTCTCCGATGTCTTTGCGCCAATATGTTCCCATGAACAACATGGATATATTAATTAAGATCAAGATATTGACTCATGACACACAAGTCACAATTATTTCGAAATTTCCGAATAAGCGAAAACACGGGATATAACAATTTTAGGGTTTTTTGAATTTTGTAAAGAGGAAAATGTAAAATGAAGTCGTGACCCACCTATTTATACTTGGAAGCCAAAAGGCTACAGCGATCCGGTTCGACGAGCGGGTCGACGGCCCGTCGACTTTCCCATCGACCTGCCCCTGCAGAATGCATGGATGTAGAACCCTGTCGACACTGCACAACAACGGCCCGTCGACAGGTTCGACGATCCGTCGATCTTGACTGGTGTCCTGAAGGTTTTTCTTATTTAGTTCAGGTCGCGTCGATTTGATTCGTTCAACTTCTAATCCTATAAATCACCAGGAATACTTATTGGTACCATTTCACACGGGGTAAGAAACTTTCTATCTCCAAAACTTCGGCTCGGGTCTCGATTCCTAAGGCATACCCAACTAGGAAATCATAAGTTCTACCACTACGAAAGCGAGGGGTGTAACATTCTTCCCCCCTTAGGAACATTCGTCCTTGAATGTTCGAATAATCCTGGGTTATAAAAATTTTGGCAGAGTTTTCCCTGTACTACCAATCCGTCCTGTACACAACAACCCAAAATTATGCCTCACAGGGCCACACACTGTAACACATAATACCATGGCCTCACATGACCAAATCACGATAACTGAAATAAAAACAATACCTGGGGAAAGTGATGTTTCCGACTGCACCTCCTGTACTGCTGGGAACAAATGCGGGTACTTAATCTTCATCGCTTCTTCTGCTTCCCAAGTCACTTCTTCAATATTCTTATTCTTCCACAAGACTTTAACGGAGGCTACATCTTTGGTTCGCAACCGACGGACTCCGTCTATCCAATATAGCAACCGGAACTCCTCGTATAATAAGCGCTCTTCGTCACCTCGGATATCATTCACATCGGTACAACTCTTGAAGGATCTCCGATACACTTACGAAGCATTGATACATGAAATATCGGATGTACCGATTCTAACTCAAAAATCAATTCTAGTTCATATGCCACCGTACCCACTACACGAATGATCTTATATGGCCCAATATATCGAGGTGCTCGGCTTTACCCTTCTTACCAAACCTCATCACTCCCTTCATAGGCGAAACTTTCAGAACACCCGCCGCCCATTTTGAACTCTAGCTTACGTCGCCGATTATCCGCATAAGATTTACATCGGCTCTAGGGTCTGTTAGAACCTCTCTCTAATTACCTTCACCTTATCAACTGCTTGCTGAATTAAGTCTGGGCCTAGCAACTGATTCTCCCCAATATCAAACTATCCTATGGGCGATCTACACCTCCGCCTATATAAGGCCTCATAAGGAGCCATCTGAATACTGGAATGGTAACTGTTGTTATATGCGAACTCGATAAGAGGCAAATGATCCTCCCAACAGCCCTAAAACTCAAGCACACAAGCTCTAGGCATATCCGCAAGGGTATGTTTGGTTCGCTCTGCTTGCCCATCTGTCTGCGGGTGAAATGCGATGCTGAGACTCACCTGAGTCCCTAATCCTCGCTGAAAAGACTTCCAAAATCTGGCTGTGAACTGTGCTCCCCTATCTGAAATAATGGTTGAAGGAACACTATGGAGTCGTACTATCTCCTTAAGATAAAGCCTCGCATAATCCTCAGCTGCATGAGTAGTTTTGACAGGCAGAAAATGAGCTGACTTTGTGAGCCTATCAACTACGAACCATTTCGAATCATGCTTCCGCTGAGTACGAGGCAACCCTGTAATGAAGTCCATATTAATTACCTCCCACTTCCATGTCGGAATCTTCATAGCTTGCAATAGACCTCCAGGCTTCTGGTGTTCTATTTTGACCTGCTGACAATTCGAACACTGAGCGACAAATTCTTCTATATCTCTTTTCATACCATCCCACCAACAAACTTCCTTGAGGTCATAGTACATCTTTGTTGAGCTTGGATGAATAGAATAGCGGGAGTAATGTGCCTCTCCCAGAATCTGCTGACGGAGTCCTGTAACGCTAGGGACACACAATCTACCTCGATATCTGAATACTCCATCACCTGCGATCACAAAGGGCGTCTTTTCTTTCTGAGGTGCTGTATCTCGGTAATGAACTAGAACCGGATCCTCATACTGACGCTCCTTTATTTCAACTACCAAGGACGATACCGCTGTGTCTTGAACAGTAACTCCTGCATCACCTGAGTTTAGCAATCGAACTCCTAGGCTAGCTAATCGATGAACTTCACGGACCATTTCTCTTCTCTCTGGAGATACGTGAGACAAGCTACCCATAGATTTATGACTGAGGGCATCGGCTACCACATTAGCCTTCCTAGGATGATATAGAATGTCCACATCATAGTCTTTTAACCTCTCCAACCATCGCCTCTGACGCAAGTTCAAATCCTTCAGCGTAAAGATGTCTTGCGGAGACTCTTTATGATCAGTATAGATATCAACATGGATACCATATAAGTAGTGCCTCCATATCTTCAAGGCATGAATCACTGCCGCTAACTCCATATCATGGGTTGGATAATTCTTCTCGTGCTTCTTCAATCGACAGAAGCATAAGCGACAACCTTACCATGCGGCATTAATACACGGCCCAATCCAACACCAAAGCATCACAATATACCACATAGCCATCTGCTCCTTCGGAAGTGTCAAAACTGGGTCTTTGAAGGCTTATTTTTCAACGTACGAAAACTATCACAAGCATCTGTCCATTGGAACTTAGCTGATTTCTGAGTCAATTTGGTCAATGGGGCTGAAAGAGAGGAAAATCCCTCTACAAACCTTCTATAATAACCTGCCAAGCCTAAGAAACTACGTATCTCCGTTGGTGTCATGGGCCTTGGCCAATTCTTCTGTTACACCTCAAAAATTTCCCCTTAGCGTACAAGTGAATGGACTAACGAAGGGCATGATGAATATGAGGTTTGGATGATTCAAAAATAGTATGTGATGGTCCTAATTGAGACTTCTAGAGGCATCCGAGTTAAGGTAAGAAAGTTGTTAAGGAAATCGAGTTATAAGTTAGTGTGTTGGATGAAAACCATGAGTATGGGGTTAGTGATACCTTAAGGATGTTGTGGAGAAGAGTTATGACGTTCCTTAGATCGATAATGAAGTGATAAACAAGTGCTAAGAAGGTTCCATAAGGATTGGAGATCAAGCGAAACGACGGGAACCATTCCGGTGGAACTGTGAGTTCCACGGCCATGTTCCACGGACAACATCATGTTCCACGGCCCGTGGATGTGTCCGTGGAACAGCCAGTAGAAAGAGTGGCTGGACGGTCATGAGCCACGACCAGTTCCACGACCAACAAAGGGTTCCACGGACCGTGAAGCTGTCCGTGGAAGTCCCATCGGCTGAACCCATTTCAAGTCTTTAAATGTGAGTCCACTTCATTTATTTCATTCCCATTCACGACTTCAACCTCTCCACACCTCTAGAACTTTTCAAACATTTCATCCACAAGAAAACCAAGTAAATCAAGGATCAATAACAAGAGTTGAAGTGAATCAAGCTTAGGAAACTTCATTGAAGCCATCAAAGTCAAGGAATTTCAAGAAAAGGTGAAGTAGGGTTTTTGTGAGAAAGGGGTATTATCAACCAAGGTTCATTCCTCTACCATTGGAGGTAAGTTTCATGATCTTTACATGTTGTTTGAAGTATTATTAAGGTGAAACACTTAGATTATGAAAGAGTATGAAAAATGGGTCACAAATGGGTAGATTATGTCATTGTGGGATAGTAGTTGAGAGGAATCATGGAAATGGTTATGTTGAGATTTTAAATGTGTTATAAATGACCTATAGAACATGAAATAAGTATTGGATATGAAAGAATATGACGATGGACTTTAGTCATGAATATGGAGGATTGAAGTAGAATTGTGAGATACGAATTATACGAATAAATGACGATTGTTGTTAGCGATATTGTGATGATTGTTATAAATGTTGGGAGTTGATATGGAATATGGCGGAATGTAGTATAAACAAGGGAAATGCTACCCAAATTTCTATAGCTTTAGTAGGTATGCTTTCACGACGATATAGCTAACGTCTATACGAATTCTCTTGAAGGTATAAACAAGTGCATTAAAGGAGAACGAGCAAGCGATAAAGTAGTTAACGACAAAGGTATGTGAGGCATTACCCTTCCTTCCAAGGCATGAATCCTATGCATAATTTTCCTCTTCCATCATGAATCTTCTACGCTTCTAGAGATGAAAAGTATAACTTCATGAATAGTTAGACAGGATAAGAAATACGCCATGAATACGATAAGGACTCTAGAGACCATGATCTGATATTCTCACGAAATCAATAATGATGATCACGATCCATTGGCATTCTTTCTTATATGTGCTCACCTTAAATTGTAATTCCCTTCAAGGTTAGATATGACGCTTATGCTTATTCCATAATATAATCGGGGGTTCACGACCTTATGTCACCCCGACATAGGTATAGTTGCCCTTACGTTCAAGTGAATGTGTTGATGATATGTATATGCATATGCAACTAAAGATGCTAAAATATGATAGAACGATAACAAGACTATGACGATAAATATATGAAACGTATGGTATGCATAATGATGTGATTCCACCGCGCCTAGTTGGCCGGACATGTCACCGCTACGGTGGGCTGCTATGATTCCACCTCACCGAGAAAAGGGCGGACATGATCACCACTAGTGGGCTGCATGGGAGGTTACCCGGACGCGGGTAACGATATGATGATGTATGATTGATGTGATGATGCTTGCATGTTATGATAATGTATACGATATACTTATGCATGATGTATGTACATGAAACTGGTTCATATGTAAGGAGTACACAGGTTATATCCTCATCTCAGAACCTATGATTTCCAGATTACGTTTATTTCATTTTTGCCTTACATGCTCAGTACAATATTCGTACTGACGTCCGTTTTCTTTGGACACTGTGTTCATGCCCACAGGTAGGCGAGGAGACAGTGCTGATCTATAGGAGCTGGTAGCTGACTTGTGAGCACTCCATTGTCCGTAGGTGCCATTGATTATTCTTTTGGTACATGTATGTATATACTCATGATTGGGCACGACGGGGTCCTGTCCCGTCCATATGTCTAGTACTCTAGTAGAGGCTAGTAGATACGTATGTGTGGGTAGTATGGTCCCATGGTCTCCATGGTTATGTATGTGTATGTATATATATTATTTTGATAGCCGAAGGGCTTATGTTTATAAAAGCAGATATGTTTTATATAATGATATATGTCTATGATTATGAGCATATAGTATGAATGAGAGCATATGGGTAACGGAATGGGTGGTGTTCGGTGGTTTGCCCCGGATACCCGTCGCGGCCCGTAGGTCGGGTCGTGACGTAAGGGTATCGAGAGCGCTTCGGTCTAGGAAGTGTCTACGAGCCGTGTCTAGTAGAGTCTTATTTATGGTGTGTTGCGCGCCACGCTAATAAACAAGAGGCTACAGGGCATTTAGGAAAAATGACCATCCTTCTTCATATGAAATCGTGCGATAGAGCCGATGATAGGATTTAATCCTCCCTAATGAGTATGTTATGATTTCAGAATGCCGCCAAAAGCTAAAGCCGCCCGGAAAGGGCAAGACTACGACAAAGAGGCGGGCGAAAGAGAGCCGCCTATGAATATAGATGAAGGAGAGTCACATCATGAGGCTTTATCTAATGCCTCCACTACCCTCCTATCACGGAAGGACAAGAAGGGCTTCATTCCCGCTCCTATTCCTCCGCCCTCCACCGGTACACTTTGGGTCAACAAGTAGCCGAGGCTATTAATTTACTGACACAATTGGTTGCCGCTCAGGCACAAAGGCAAAATGCCCTAAGTGATCGTTCAACTAGTACTAGAGCCCGTGGCTTTATGAGTTTAAATCCTCCTGAATTCTTTGGATCAAAGCCGGATGAGGACCCGCAAGGCTTTATCGATGAAATGCTGAGGACGTTGCGGATTATTCATGCTTCCGAGACCGAATCCGTGGAGTTGGCATCATATAGACTCCGAGATGTGGCGGTCTTGTGGTATAACAATTGGATAGCGTCGAGGCAAGAAAAAGCGCCTCCTCCCGTGTGGCAGAGTTTGTTGATGCTTTCATTCGCCATTACTTGCCACCCGAGGTCCGCCGAGCTAGAGCCTAGATTTCTGAATTTAAAGCACGCCCGGGAGTACAATCTCCAATTTAATTCTTTGGCGAGGTATGCTCCTACAATGGTAGCCGATATGGTACGGGTGCACGGTTGTGAGTGGCTTAGGGCCAAATTTGTTTAAAGATTGTTTGACGACTTCACTACAGACGGGATGGACATTTCCCGTTCAAGCTCGTACCCAAAATTTAGAAAGGCGGCAACCTCCCTTGAGGCAAAATACTATAGAGGGCAAGCTACGGGCGCGGGAGGTGATTATAGTGGATCGTTCAACTATTCCGGGCACTCGGTTCGGTCCGTGACGAGTGCACCTGAGTTTAAATCCTTGTTCCTATCGACCGAGGACGAGGTCGAGTTCGAGGGCCCCCGGTTCCCGGTTTGGGGGATTACGACGGGGAGACCACCGGTTCCTCGATCCGGTGCGAAGAATTGCACTCGGGCCATGCCGCAGGGCACAAATGCATGTTATATTTGTGGGCGGGTAGGACGCTTGATGCGGGACCGTCCTTCGAGATATGGCGGAGACGTCGGCCCGAGACGCCGACGATATGGCAGATGTGGGGCTCAGCCCACGGGGTCGGCGAGGACCTCTTCGCGTCCTACGGGACGGCTTCTCATCGATAGAGGCCGAGGGGGAGCATCTACTTTAGGTGCCACACAGCCCCGATTATATGCTTTAGCCGGATGGCAAGATCTCGAGTCGTCCCAGATGTAGTTACAGGTACATTAACTATGTTTTCTCATGACGTGTATGCATTGATAGATCCCGGGTCTTGGTACATTACCCATATGTTGCTAATCGTATTGGGGGTGAAGCCCGAGCCGATTAAACCCTTTGAGGTATCAACTCCGGTTGGTGATCCCGTGATAGCGAAACAAGTGTACAAAGATTGCATAGTTGTGATATGTGATCGTCAGACCAGAGTTGATTTAGTTGAACTAGAAATGCTAGATTTCGATGTAATTATGGGTATGGGTTGGTTGGCCTCATGCTATGCCAATGTTGATTGCCGAAAATTAGCGCCAATTTCCTCCCGTGCTTGAATGGAGAGGAATACGACAAGAGAGGTAGGTTTATTTCCTACCTTAAGGCAAGAAAAATGATAGCTAAAGGCTATATTTATCATCTAGTCCATTACTCTCCGCTTTCCAATCGGTTCCGACGTATTCCCGTGAACTCCCGGAGCCTTCCTCCGAAAGAGAAATTGAGTTCACTATTGATGTGTTGCGGATAGATATTTCTATCCCTTTAAAGCAAGGAAAGAATTAAAGGCCCGGGAAAGATTTGCTCGAGAAGGAGTTTATTAGACCCGGTTCTCTCCGTGGGGAGCACCCGCTTTTATTTGTGAGAAAGAAAGATGGCTCCCTACGAATGTGTATCGATTATAGGCAGCTGAATAAAGTGACGATAAAGAATAAGTACCCTCTTCCGAGAATTGACGATTTATTTGATCAGCTACAGGGTGCCAAGTGGTTTTCTAAAATAGACCTGAGATCCGATTATCATCAAGTTAGAGTCAGAGAAGAAGATATTCCTAAGACAGCATTCAGAACGAGATATGGCCATTATGAATTTCGGGTGATGTCGTTCGGGCTAACTAACGCGCCGGCAGTATTCATGAATCTAATGAACAATGTATTCAGGCCTCTCTTAGATCTATTTGTGATAGTATTCATTGATGATATTCTGGTATATTCTCGCACGGAATCAGAGTGTCACACCCCAATCTTGATTAGGGTGTGATGGGCACCCGACCCCGTGACCGGAGCCGAGCGAACCCGCTAACCCTTACTACGTACTTGAAAATTTTTTTTTGAACCTCTAAGCCAGGTGTATACAATAAGATTACTAAGACATTCTTTTATTGCTTTTAAATCAAGTAAAACATGTAACTGTACAAACTTGTATTACAATACAAACCGACTCCCAAACCCACGACTGGCAAGATCTCTCGGGTAATCGGGGCACGTATACTGACTCGGCTTCACTCCGAGAGGAGCTTGCCAACTTCGGCGGAACATCTTTTACATTAACTTCGATCCGTACGGGTGTACCCGGCGGCATGAACGCAGCCCCCGAGTCGCGAGCAATGTGCGAGTATGCAAGACATGAATAATAATAATACGACCGTAAGTATGAACAACAATACCATGGGGTTATAGGTACGACGATGAGATAAAAGGATAGTACCTATAAGTGCCCTTGAGCAAATGTCGTACTTTCTTAGCTTTCCTTACTCGATATATACATATATATATAAAAATAAGAATATATTATATTGCCGACAGGTCGATCCATTCGCACACCCCGTCCGGGCATCCCGCGTCCGGACGATATCATGTGCCAAACTCCAACCGGTCGGGTGGATACGCGTACATAACGGAGAAATATATACATATTCCATGTATAAATATCGGCGTCTATAGCGCCCCCCGTCTCTTTCATATATATATATATTCATATCACGTGCATATATCGGCGTCTATAGCCTCGATTCTTTTTGTCACGTACACACACTTATATCATATATATTTACCCGTCGGCCGGTTCTACTATCATATTCCATGTATATTTATCACTATAATGCGATTCGTTTATTTATATATATGTATGTCGGTTCACACATCAATCGGGGTCATAAAGCACAATTTCGATATTTAGAATCCTAGAATAGTCATTACCTGTAATAGACTTGGGATATCCAGAACTAGTTTAACACCCTCATATTTTCATTTTTACAGCAGAGTATATAGTTTACATATCCAACGTAGGCACTTTTCTCATCTTTGGCTTCATCGTCACCTCTATAAGGTCACCTTCGTCATAGATACGATACACTTGCACTAGGATGATCCTTATCGTTCGACAATCGGGACAAGGGTCGAAGACTTCCCGGATTCTACTCCCAAAATAAGTCAAGCGAAACGATAGGAAAATTCCGGGCATCGAGGGGAGCATCTCGGGCCGGGTGAGATAGCGTACACCATTTACATATATTACGTCTCATGGCGTTATTTATAATGATTTAAGATAATCGGGTCCTCTTTACGCGAGTTCTAGGGTTTAGGAAGAACATTTCACACCATTTTTAGTTCAATTCTCCGAATGAATAGTAACTAATTTCAGTCTCGGATTTCTAGGAAAGGAATTGTCCCCGAGGCCCGTGTTCAAGCCTACTACGTCTAAGACATGCCAAAGAAAGAAAGTGAAGTCTTACATACCTCTTTTCGCTCCTTACCCGTTTTCTCATGACGTTGTAAACTGCAAAATCCACAGATTACCAAATGTTGAATCGGTCATTTTGAATTGGATTCTTGGATGAAACTTGCTACCGAAATTTCGGCAGATTTCCCCCGTAAATATACCATGCCACCAAGTTTAACTTGGCCGATTCAATCAACAACAATCTCGGGAATACAACCCGGCCAAACTAACAACATTTCCACACGTTTACATTATTATTTCAAGAAACTATGTTGAAACCACATAACGTTCCAAATCTACACTCTTCTTCAATTTGGATCATCCAACATTCATTTCATGCCATAAAATTCATACAACGACAATCCAAAATATTAAATAACATTAATTCTTCATGTCTACCCAAATCAGCCCATTTTCGGCCAAGCTCAAATGTACTTGCATGAGTTTCATTCATTTTTCGCATGCTAAAATACACACACAACCCATCCATAACAACACCAACCAAACACTAAATAAATGGTTCATTCTTTTGCTACACCAAGCAGCCCATGCTCTGGACAACACCAACATCTTTATTTCATGCATCTCATTCATTTCAATACATTACAACATGCTTAAAACGTTCATAATAATATCAATCAAACACTAAATAAAATTTGTTCTTCATACCTACACCAAGGCACATATACACGGCCACATAACAATAAACAACCTTCCATGATTTTCATTCATTTCCATGCATTATAACTCATCCAAGGCATCCATAGAATATGTAAAACGAGATTGCATCTTACCTTTTCTACTTGCCTTCTTCATTCTCAACTATGGTTGTATGTAGCAAACAAATGATCTACTTCTTCCAACAACCACTCCACATGATAGAGAGCCTTCTAATTAGTAGAGAGACAAGGAGAAAATCACTCTTCACCATCAAACTTAAGACCATATTCGAGGTAATGGTCACCTCTCTCTTTCCTTTCTTTCTCTCCAATCTTCTTGAATTTTCCTAAGTTGAAAATAATGAATTGTGTCTTATAATTCATCCCTTACATATATATATATACATAAGTGGCACATGACCATGCACATGCCTCTTTGTCTTCCAAATTTTTCTAGAATTTTCTTCTTTTTTTTCTTCAAATTAAAAGATGACTACTTTAGTTGTGCTTGGTCATCTTTGGTCCATAATCCAAATTGGGCTTAGTCATGCTTGCCCATTCATACATATATTTAGCCCACAAATATATAATATACACTTGTGCCATTTCATGGAGTTATTTCCCCCACTCTTAGCCTCCAAATCTTTCTTATTCCAAATTTATCCTTAACGCTCCATTCAACACAAAGGATGAATAAACAACTTACGCATTCTAAGAAAAATTTTAACCTTGTCCTTAGCTTCCCGACATTAACTCGGAATATTCAAATGCAAAAACGCGAGTGTAACATCCTTCCCCCCTTTTAGAACATTCGTCCTCGAATGTTCAACTAGTCTTATAAGGTCGCATAAGCACCTCGGGGGAGCTCCCTTTGTATGGCTATTGTTGTTCTTCTTATTAGCTCTTAAACTATCCAATACCGTTCTCTTTGTCATATTCTTTCTCTTTATATACATCCATTTTCTGGCGTCGCACTACTCAAAGTTTGTGCGAACTTCTCATACTACCTTAAACATTATCCGAACTTTCCACTCGTTGTCGGTTTCCCGATCTCGACTTATTTCCATGAAGGGGGTTTCATTTGTAATCTAAGCATCCATATCAAATATATTACCGTATCAACCGTCTTTACCTTATCCTTACACTTCTCTCTCTGGGCGCACATACCATTATCCATTTATACTTCGCCTCATATCCTCATTCCCAATCTCAGCCTACAGTGGAATAATAACGGCTTACCTTGCAACACTGGTACCATTTACTCTTGCTATCACTCGAACTTCGATACCCTTACTCGATTAATGCCTTTTGTACCGTAACTTCGGTTGCTGGGATTCACATGTCCACCGATACCATCATATTTGGGATATCCTACACCTTCACACATACATATATTCAATTACTACTAACTAGCCCACAAGACGCGTCCAAACGCTGTTCAAGCCTATCCTAGTTCTAGGTTGACACACTTTATTTTTCCGAACTAATCCACCTCATCTTACGCGTCCCCCAAGTCTCCATCCATCCATATATTCTTGTTTTCCTTAGGTTGCTCTTAAGCGCTCATTCGTCCCTTATCTCAATTTGTAGAGCTTTTGGTTCACTTCCCGAGAGAATCATAGAATTATCTCTCCCCGAGCACGCTTAACCTCGAAACTTTGGCGGAATTCGGTGCCTTGACACGACATTTTCGCGTCCCATTATGAATTTACTACTCGGTCTGAAGCCAATCAAAACTTTACAACTTCCGAGATATTTTCGTAATACGTCCTTTCTTCTACCATGACCGTTTTACCCTTTACCAGCCCCGATGATCACTTTCCGCCTGCATGTATGGCTATTTCGAATCTAATGAACAATACCGTATTCTTACCTTTCTTTCCATACCATCATTATTTTTCCGATAGTATCTCATTGAACGATTAATTCTTCCTATGGCTTGGCTCTATCGCACGATTTAATGACGAAAGAAGGTCAACCATTCCTAAATGCCCCCAGCCTCCACGTTTATAAATGTGGCCGGCTTCACACCATAAACAGACTCACTGACACGACTTTGCGGACAACCGGACCGACCTGCTCGATACCACTTTGTCACACCCCAATCTTGATTAGGGTGTGATGGGCACCCGACCCCGTGAGCCGAGCGAACCCGCTAACCCTTACTACGTACTTGAAAATTTTTTTTTTGAACCTCTAAGCCGTGTATACAATAAGATTACTAAGACATTCTTTTATTGCTTTTAAATCAAGTAAAACATGTAATCGTACAAACTTGTATTACAATACAAACCGACTCCCAAACCCACGACTCGTCTCGCAAAGTCTCTAACCGTAATCGGGACTCCGGCACGTATACTCCGACTCGGCTTCACTCCGGCCAAATGGAGCTTGCCAACTTCGCCGGAACATCTTTTACATTAACTTCGATCCGTCCGGGTGTACTGCGTGGCATGAACGCAGCCCCCGAAGAAGAGGGGTCAGTACGAGCAATGTACTGAGTATGCAAGACATGAATAATAATAATACGAGCAAGAACGTAAGTATGAACAACAATACCATGGGGTTATAGAGTCTGTGATGAGATAAAAGGATAGCCTGTACCTATAAGTGCCCTTGGGCAAATGCTGTACTTTCTTAGCTTTCCTTACTCATATATATACATATATACATAAAAATAAGAATATATTATATTGCCGAGGCGTCGGCAGCCGATCCATTTGACCATAATAAGCACACCCCGCGTCCGGGCATCCCGCGTCCGGGACGATATCATGTGCCAAACTCCAACTGATCAGGTGGATACGCGTACATAACGCTCTGCCCTTATCCCTATTTTCCCCGTAAATATATGCATATTCCATGTATAAATATCGGCGTCTATAGCGCCCTGTCTCTTTCATCATATATATATATATTCATATCACGTGCATATATCAGCGTCTATAGCGCTCTGATTCTTTTTGTCACATGCACACACTTATATCATATATATTTACCAGCGTCTATAGCGCTCTGGTTCTACTATCATATTTCATGTATATTTATCAGCGTCTATATAGCGCTCTGATTCTGTTATTATTTATATATATGTATGTCAGGTTCACACATCAATCGGGGTCATAAAGCACAATTTCAGGTATTTAGAATCCCTAGAATAGTCATTACCTGTAATAGACTTGGGATATCCAGAACTAGTTTAACACCCTCATATTTTCATTTTTACAGCAGAGTATATAGTTTACATATCCAACGTAGGCACTTTTCTCATCTTTGGCTTCATCGTCACCTCTATAAGGTCACCTTCGTCATAGATACGATACACTTGCACTAGGATGATACTGTACTTATCGTTCAACAATCGGGACAAGGGTCGAAGACTTCCTTAGGATTCTACTCCCAAAATAAGTCAAGCGAAACGATAGGAAAATTCCGGGCATACTGGGTCCACCTCGGGCCGGGTGAGATAGCGTACACCATTTACATATATTACGTCTCATGGCGTTATTTATAATGATTTAAGATAATCGGGTCCTCTTTACGCAAGTTCTAGGGGTTTAGGAAGCTTTTTCAACATTTCACACCATTTTTAGTTCAATTCTACTGAATGAATAGTAACTAATTTCAGTCTCGGATTTCTAGGAAAGGAATTGTCCCCGAGGCCCGTGTTCAAGCCTACTACGTCTAAGACATGCCAAAGAAAGAAAGTGAAGTCTTACATACCTCTTTTCGCTCCTTCTGCTACTCCAAATCCACGTTGCAAACTCGCCAAAATCCACAATTTGGTCATGATTACCAAATGTTGAATCAGTGCATTTTGAATTGGATTCTTGGATGAAACTTGGCTACCGAAATTTCGGCAGCATTTCCCCTGTAAATATACCATGCCACCAAGTTTAACTTGGCCGATTCAATCAACAACAATCTCGGGAATACAACCCGGCCAAACTAACAACATTTCCACACGTTTACATTATTATTTCAAGAAACTATGTTGAAACCACATAACGTTCCAAATCAGCCTGCTACACTTACTTCTTCAATTTGGATCATCCAACATTCATTTCATGCCATAAAATTCATACAACGACAATCCAAAATATTAAATAACATTAATTCTTCATGTCTACCCAAATCAGCCCATTTTCGGCCAAGCTCCAATATGCATACTTGCATGAGTTTCATTCATTTTTCGCATGCTAAAATACACACACAACCTATCCATAACAACACCAACCAAACACTAAATAAATGGTTCATTCTTTTGCTACACCAAGCAGCCCATGCTCTCGGCTACAACACCAACATCTTTATTTCATGCAACTCATTCATTTTAATACATTACAACATGCTTAAAACGTTCATAATAATATCAATCAAACACTAAATAAAATTTGTTCTTCATACCTACACCAAGGCACATATACACGGCCACATAACAATAAACAACCTTCCATGATTTTCATTCATTTCCATGCATTATAACTCATCCAAGGCATCCATAGAATATGTAAAAGAGGATTGCATCTTACCTTTTCTACTTGCCTTCTTCATTCTCAACTATGGTTGTATGTAGCAAACAAATGATCTACTTCTTCCAACAACCACTCCACATGATAGAGAGCCTTCTAATTAGTAGAGAGACAAGGAGAAAATCACTCTTCACCATCAAACTTAAGGGACCATATTCGGCCAGCTTGCTTGGCCGAATGGTCACCTCTCTCTCTTTCCTTTCTTTCTCTCCAATCTTCTTGAATTTTCCTAAGTTGAAAATAATGAATTGTGTCTTATAATTCATCCCTTACATATATATATATACATAAGTGGCACATGACCATGCACATGCCTCTTTGTCTTCCAAATTTTTCTAGAATTTTCTTCTTTTTTTTCTTCAAATTAAAAGATGACTACTTTAGTTGGGCTTGGTCATCTTTGGTCCATAATCCAAATTGGGCTTAGTCATGCTTGCCCATTCATACATATATTTAGCCCACAAATATATAATATACACTTGTGCCATTTCATGGAGTTATTTCCCCCACTCTTAGCCTCCAAATCTTTCTTATTCCAAATTTATCCTTAACGCTCCATTCAACACAAAGGATGAATAAACAACTTACGCATTCTAAGAAAAATTTTAACCTTGTCCTTAGCTTCCCGACATTAACTCGGAATATTCAAATGCACAAAACGCGAGGTGTAACACAGAGCACGCCGATCATTTACGTATTGTTCTTGGCATTCTTCGAGCTCGAGAGTTGTATGCGAAATTTTCAAAGTGTGAGTTTTGGCTAAATTCTGTGACATTCTTGGGCCATGTGATTTCAGATGATGGCATTAGAGTTGATACTCAGAAAATAGAGGCTGTGAAGACTTGACCAAGACCTACGACGCCTACAGAAGTTCGTAGTTTTTTGGGTTTGGCAGGTTATTATAGAAGATTCGTAGAGGGATTTTCATCTATTTCAGCCCCATTGATGAAGTTAACCCAGAAGTCAGTAAAATTCCAATGGAATAACGCTTGTGAGCGTAGCTTCCAACAGTTGAAGGATAGATTAACCTCAGCTCCAGTTTTAACACTCCCAGAACGGCTGGATGGCTATGTTGTGTATTGTGATGCTTCCGGTGTTGGGCTAGGATGTGTATTGATGCAGCATGGAAAAGTCATTGCTTATGCTTCGAGGCAGCTGCGGAAATATGAAAAGAACTACCCAACTCATGATCTTGAATTGGCCGCAGTTATTCACGCATTGAAAATGTGGAGACATTACTTATATGGCGTACATGTCGATATCTATACAGATCATAAGAGTCTTCAATATATTTTTAAACAGAAGGAGTTGAATCTGCGGCAGCGGCGGTGGTTGGAACTATTGAAAGACTACGATGTGAATATTTTATACCACCCCGGAAAGGCAAATGTAGTAGCGGATGCGCTTAGTCGCCGATCTATGGGTAGCCTATGTGAAGTGCCTTTGGAGGAAAAATAAATGATTCGTGAGATCCACCAACTAGCTAGTCTTGGAGTGCGCATAATTGATTCAGGCGATGCAGGAGTCAGTGTTAACAATCCCGCAGTTTCATCCTTGGATGCGGAGATAAAAGAGCGTCAATACGAGGATCCCAAATTGAAGTATTATAAAGGTGTGAAATTTCCAAAAGAAAAGTCACCATTTGAAGTCTCGGTAGATGGGGTTCTCAGGTATCAGAATAGGTTATGTGTTCCGGATATGGCGGAACTACGCCGCCGAATTCTAGAAGAAGCTCATTACTCCAGATATTCTATTCATCCAGGAGCGACAAAGATGTACCATGATCTTAAATTGATGTATTGGTGGGATGGCATGAAAAGAGACATAGCAAAATTTGTAGCCAAATGTCCGAATTGTCAGCAAGTAAAGGTAGAACATCAAAAGCCAGGGGGATTATTGCAAGCAATAGAAATTCCTACATGGAAATGGGAAGTGATTAATATGGACTTTATTGTAGGATTTCCCCACTCTCGAGGCAAGTACGATTCCATATGGGTGATTGTGGATAGATTAACAAAAGCAGCTCATTTTCTCCCAGTCAGAACTACGTATTCAGCTGAAGATTATGCAAGGTTATATCTTAAGGAGATTGTAAGGCTTCATGGTATCCCAATATCTATTATTACAGATAGAGGAGCACAGTTTACAGCCAAGTTCTGGAAATCCTTCCAAGAAGGTCTAGGTACTCAAGTGAGGCTCAGCACGGCATTTCATCCGCAAACTGACGGACAGGCCGAGCGCACTATACAGACCTTGGAGGATATGTTAAGGGCATGTGTTTTGGATTTTGGCGGTAGTTGGGATGACCACTTACCCCTAATCGAATTTGCCTATAACAACAGTTACCATTCCAGTATCGAAATGGCTCCGTATGAAGCTCTGTATGGAAGAAAATGTAGATCTCCGATTGGATGGTTTGACGTCGGAGAAGTACAGTTGAAGGCCCGAATTAATTCAACAAGCGGTAGAAAAAGTCAAGGTGATCCGAGATCGATTGTTGACAGCTCAAAGTCGCCAAAAGTCTTATGCGGACAATCGCCGGCGAGATCTAGAATTTCAAGTTAATGATTGGGTGTTCTTGAAAGTATCACCGATGAAAGGGGTGATGAGATTCGGTAAGAAAGGAAAGCTAAGTCCTCGATACATCGGACCCTACAAAATCATCCGTAAGGTGGGTCAAGTAGCATATGAGTTAGACTTGCCGTCAGAGCTCGAATTAGTTCATCCGGTATTCCATGTCTCAATGCTCCGCAAATGTGTTGGGGACCCTACAAAGGTTGTGCCAGTAAATGATGTCCAAATTATAGAGAAGCTAACGTATGAAGAAGTGCCTATTGCCATATTGGATAGGCAAGTACGAAGGCTTCGGAATAAAGAAGTAGCCTCAGTCAAAGTCCTGTGGCGTAATAATAATCGGGAAGAAATAACTTGGGAAGCGGAAGAGAAGATGAAATCCACATATCCACACTTATTTCAACCCCCAGAAGAGACATATGATGAAACATCGAGATGATAAGGTATGTATGCTTTACTTTTATGTATATAGATCGTGTGTGGCCAATCTATATTGCTATTGTGTTGTAGCCCTGTGAGGCAATGATATTATGGGCTGTTGTGACAGGATGGTATCGCCATATTAGAGGGGAAACTCTGGCGAAATTTTTCTAGAATCCTCGATGACTTGACATTCGAGGACGAATGTTCCAAAAAGGTGGGAAGAATGTTACACCTCGGAAATTTCCCCTTAGCGTACAAGTGAATGGACTAATGAAGGGCATGATGAATATGAGGTTTGGATGAGTCGGAAATAGTATGTGATGGTCCTAATTGAGACTTCCAGAGGCATCCTAGTTAAGGTAAGAAAGTTGTTAAGGAAATCGAGTTATAAGTTAGTGTGTTGGATGAAAACCATGAGTATGGGGTTAGTGATACCTTAAGTATGTTGTGGAGAAGAGTTATGACATTCCTTAGATCGATAATGAAGTGATAAACAAGTGCTAAGAAGGTTCCATAAGGATTGGAGATTAAACGAAACGACGGGAACCATTCCGGTGGAACTGTGAGTTCCACGGCCATGTTCCACGGACAGCATCATGTTCCACGGCCCGTGGATGTGTCCGTGGAACAGCCAGCAGAAAGAGTGGCTGGATGGTCGTGATCCAAGACCAGTTCCACGACCAACAAAGGGTTCCACGGACCGTAAAGCTGTCCGTGGAAGTCCCATCGGCTGAACCCATTTCAAGTCTTTAAATGTGAGTCCACTTCATTTATTTCATTCCCATTCACGACTTCAACCTCTCCACACCTCTAGAACTTTCCAAACATTTCATCCACAAGAAAACCAAGTAAATCAAGGATCAATAACAAGAGTTGAAGTGAATCAAGCTTAGGAAACTTCATTGAAGCCATCAAAGTCAAGGAATTTCAAGAAAAGGTGAAGTAGGGTTTTTGTGAGGAAAGGGTATTATCAACCAAGGTTCATTCCTCTACCATTGGAGGTAAGTTTCATGATCTTTACATGTTGTTTGAAGTATTATTAAGGTGAAACACTTAGATTATGAAAGAGTAAGAAAAATGGGTCATAAATGGGTAGATTATGTCATTGTGGGATAGTAGTTGAGAGGAATCATGGAAATGGTTATGTTGAGATTTTAAATGTGTTATAAATGACCTATAGAACATGAAATAAGTATTGGATATGAAAGAATACGATGATGGACTTTAGTCATGAATATGGAGGATTGAAGTAGAATTGTGAGATACGAATTATACGAATAAATGACGATTGTTGTTAGCGATATTGTGATGATTGTTATAAATGTTGGGAGTTGATATGGAATATGGAGGAAAGTAGTATAAACAAGGGAAACGCTGCCTAAATTTCTATAGCTTTAGTAAGTATTCTTTCGCGACGATATAGCTAACGTCGATACGAATTCTCTTGAAGGTATAAACAAGTGCATTAAAGGAGAACGAGCAAGCTATAAAGTAGTTAACGACAAAGGTATGTGAGGCATTACCCTTCCTTCCAAGGCATGAATCCTATGCATAATTTTCCTCTTCCATCATGAATCTTCTATGCTTCTAGAGATGAAAAGTATAACTTCATGAATAGTTAGACAGGATAAGAAATACGCCATGAATACGATAAGGACTCAGAGACCATGATCGATATTCTCACGAAATCAATAATGATGATCACGATCCATTGGCATTCTTTCTTATATGTGCTCACCTTAAATTGTAATTCCCTTCAAGGTTAGATATGACGCTTATGCTTATTCCATAATATAATCGGGGGTTCACGACCTTATGTCACCCCGACATAGGTATAGTTGCCTTACGTTCAAGTGAATGTGTTGATGATATGTATATGCATATGTAACTAAGGATGCTAAAATATGATAGAACGATAACAAGTACATGACGATAAATATATGAAACGTATGGTATGCATGATGATGTGATTCCACCACGCCTATTTGGCCAGACATGTCACCGCTACGGCGGGCTGCTATAATTCCACCGCACCGAGAAAAGGGCGGACATGATCACCACTAGTGGGCTGCATGGGAGGTTACCCGGACGCGGGTAATGATATGATGATGTATGATTGATGTGATGATGCTTGCATGTTATGATAATGTATATGATATACTTATACATGATGTATGTACATGAAAGCGGTTCATATGTAAGGAGTACACAGGTTATATCCTCATCTCGTAACCTATGATTTCCGTTACGTTTATTTCATTTACGCTTACATGCTCGGTACAATATTCATGCGACGCCCGTTTTCTTTGGATCTTGTGTTCATGCCCACGGGTAGGCGAGGAGACGGTCTTGTCTATGTAGGAGTAGGTAGTGACTTGTGAGCACTCCATTGTCCCAGGTGCCATTGATTATTCTTTTGGTACATATATGTATATACTCATGATTGGGCACGACGGGGTCCTGTCCCGTCCATATGTCTAGTACTCTAGTAGAGGCTCGTAGATATGTATGTGTGGGTAGTATGGTCCCATGGTCTCCATGTTTATGTATGTGTATGTATATATATTATTTTGATAGCCGAAGGGCTTATGTTTATAAAAGCAGATATGTTTTATCTAATGATATATGTCTATGATTATGAGCATATAGTATGAATGAGAGCATATGGGTAACGGAATGGGTGGTGTTCGGTTGTTAGCCTCGGATACCCGTCGCGGCCCGTAGGTCGGGTCGTGACATCTTCACAGCCTTAATCTTTTGGGCATCCACCCTAACGCCTTCCTCTGAAATAATGTGACCCAAAAATGCCACAGAGTTCAACCAGAACTCACACTTAGAAAACTTGACATACCACTCTTTACCTAGAAGAACTCCAAGCGCTGTCCACAGATGTTCTGCATGATCGGCCTCTGACGGCGAATAAACCAAAATATCATCTATAAACACAATCACGAACAAATCTAGAAAGGGCCTGAATACACGATTCATCAAATCCATGAATATGGCTGGGGCATTAGTTAGCCCGAACGACATAACACGAAATTCATAATGGCCATATCTAGTCCGAATCCGTCTTCGGACCGTCTTCTTCCTTTACCCCGACACGGTGGTATCACGACCTCAAGTCTATTTTCGAGAAATACTTGGCGCCTTGCAACTGATCAAACAAATCATCAATCCTTGGGAGCGGATACTTATTCTTTACAGTCACTTTATTCAATTGCCTATAATCGATACACATTCGCAAGGAACCATCTTTCTTTCTTACAAATAGTACCGACGCTCCCCATGGCGATGTACTAGGCCTGATAAAGCCTTTCTCAAGCAAATCTTCCAACTGCTCCTTCAATTCCTTCAACTCCGCAGGTGCCATCCTATAAGGAGGAATAGATATCGGCTGAGTGTCTTGCAATAGATCAATAGCAAAATCAACCTCCCTCTCTAGGGGAATGCCTGGAAGCTCATCTGGAAACAACACGGGAACTCACAACCACGGACGGACGGAAGAGTCTGCGACTCCGCTTGCACATCTTGAACTCGAACTAGATGAAAAATATACCCTTTTCTGATCATCCTCTTTGCCTTAAGGTAGGAAATAAACCTACCTCTAGGCGAAGCAGCATTGCCCTTCCATTCTAGAATCGGCTCGCACGGAACCGAAATCGAACCATCTTTGCTCTATAATCAACATTAGCATAACAAGAAGCTAACCAGTCCATGCCTATAATAACATCAAAATTAATCATCTCTAACTCAATCAAATCTATTACGGTGGGGCGGTCACAAACTATAACAACACAGTCCCGGTATACTCACCTAGCTATAACCGGGTCACCGACTGGCGTAGACACCTCGAAAGGTTTGATCAACTCGACTCACCCCAAACTTGCCAGCAACAAATGGTGTAACATATGATAAAGTGGAATCTGGATCAATCAGTGCATAAACATCATGGGAGGAAATCGATAATATACCTGTAACAACATCAGGAGACGTCTCGCGGTCCTGTCTACCAGTTAATGCATATACGCGGTGTTGAGGACCGCTCGAGCTGGATGCTCCACTCCTCCCTCTACCTCGCCCTGCTGGCGGCTGAAAAACTTGCCCTGAAGGGCGCACTACGGAAAAAGAGCCAGCCACAGACCCTGTAGGCTGAACCATACCTGTACCAATCCTCATCGGGCACTCCCTCACCCTGTGGCCTAGCTGGCCACAAGCATAACAACCATCTGATCCCAGTCGACACTGACCGGCGTGTAACTTGCCACACTGGGCACATCACGGCAAAAAGGGTCTCATTTGGCTTGACTCTGGTTTGTACTGAGAGCCTGATGCTCTAGAACTCTGGCCTGCTCCGAAATTAGGAGACCGATCAAATCTCGAACCTGGAAACTACGGAGATGCACTCCCTGCTGAATGGAAAGGATATCGGGGATGCTGCTATCTCTGTCCTCCTCTAAACTCACCCCCAATATCAAAAGATCTGGACCTCTTACCATGGCCCCGGTCACGATCACGATCTGTCCTCCTCTGGCGCTTGCGATCCTCTAAATTCTGCGCATATGCCTGTATACGGGAGATATCCATGCCTGGCTGTAATGCGACAATCGTACAAGCATTGATCAAATGTGGCCCTAGACCAGCCACAAAACGATGAACTCTATCTTCCATCTCAGCCACCATGGCTGGAGCATATCTGGCCATAGAGTCGAAATACACGCAACACTCCTGGACACTCATACTGCCCTACTCAATACGTAGGAATCTATCTGCTCGGGGTCGCCTGACCTCAGGAGGCAGATAATGGCGGATAAAACCATCTACGAACTGCGCCACACACCGAGGGGCATTCTCTCCCCTAGATAACTCCCAAGTCTGATACCACTGTACTGCAATATCACGTAGCCTATACGAAGCTAACTCTACGGACTCGACCTCATCTGCATGCATAACCCTCAAAGTCCTCTGCATACCACCAATAAAATTCTGAGGGTCCATATTCTCGCTTTTACCAAGGAAAACTGCGAAGTACCTAACCCAAGGAAGGTCTTAACCTCGAACTACCGGTCCCGTACCGCCTCGGTCAACACCAACTCCCTACCGCTGAGCCTGGGCGGCTACTAATCTAGTCAACAACCGTACGGTATCCCGTACATCCTGGCCCAGTACATCCGGCTGAGGAACTAGGGCGGGGGCTGGAGGCGGTGTATGTGATGTCTCAGACGGCCCCTCACTCTGAATCTCATCCTGGGCTCTCATGGCCCGTCGAGTATGACTAGTGGCCTCATCTGTGGCTTTCTTGCCCTTCTGGGCGACTGTAGCTTTCTTAGGACGCATCGCTGAAATCATAACAATTCATCAAAAAGCGAACGCCTAACACATGGCTCTACCGCACAATCTAGGAGAGAAAGAATGACATCATCCTAAATGCCCTGTAGCCTTCTGTTTTTAAGTGTGGTACACAACATGCCCATAAACAAGACTCCACTTGACACAGTCTGTAGATAACCCTAGGACGAAACTGCTCTCATACCACTTCTATCACGACCCAATCCGATGAGCCGTGACGAGGGGTCTGACCTCTAGCGACCAAACACCCCTATACTCGTATCTGAAATATACTGAACATCAAAGGCCCATGAATGGCACAACTAATCTCATAAAAAGGGAACATCGAACTGCGTACAATGCGCATACATATATACACGGTCATGCGGAAGAACAAGGCAAGCCGCTAGGTCGCTATATATATCTTGTACACAAAGAATAGAAGCCGACAAGGCTACATCGTTTGACTAATACATACAATCGTCTGCGTACCTCACGGAATAAAAGTGGAGAAAGGATGGGACGGGGGCCCCGTCATACCCATGTGCATACACATCTCAAAAGAGGCATACCAAAAGCCGATCGTAGCGCCGGATCGAATGGAGCGTATTGACCCTCTGCTAAATCTAGAGGTCCTGCGAGTCGGACCACCGTGCTCGTCTCCACGTACCGCGGGCATGAACGCAGCCCACCGAGCAACGGGGAGTCCGTACGGATAATGTACTGAGCATGTAAAGCATAAGAGCAACATCATCATAAATATATAGACATGGGAATCATGAATAAGATTTGAACTCATAAGCTGAAACGACTGACTGCATGTACTTATATGAACTAGTATCTGCAAGAATCTGTATATCTAACAATGCCTCTGTGGGCACACAATACGCATGCTCATGCCTATCAATGAAGGTCATGCATCTATATATAGGTGCGTATATAACGCCTGATATATGCGCGCATATAATACCTGTTTCTTTTCTCATATCGTATTGGCCTCTCTGCGGCCATCATCATATACATTGCTGCGATACTTGCAGCTTGATTCTCATATCATCATATTTGTACACCAGCTGATCAGGTGGTAATGAGTATATAACGCCTGCTCCTTTCCATACCCCATATACATATAATACTTGCGTATATAATGCCTTCTGGTCGCGGGTCAACACACACATATATATATAAATGAATGTAATGCATGAATAACTGTATACATAAAACTGGACCTATGAATAGAAGAAATAATCGTAAAGGGGTACATGAACATTAAAGACTAATACTTCTAATACTTCTAAGAGTAGAGTAATGTGGACTCGCTTACTCGCTTATTGGATCGTATCATAGGATCATGCCATAAGAAGAAAAGGGTAGCTTAACATACCTCGACGTATATCAAATCGACCAACTCCTACTTCTCGACTTATAAATCTACAATTAAGACAACATAGACCTTCATTAGACTAGGTACTTCACTTGCTATGCATAGAGGGCTTAACAAATCATGAATAACATTTCTCTCATAAGCTTAACAACTCTTCAACTTCTCATTCGATCCAACATCAACTACAATACTCACATCAACAATGACAACACATATATATATATATCAAAATATACATAAAGCCATTTCCAATCATCACTTAAAACAACCCTATATCACTACATTGCTCTTCATCAACTTAACACTTCCATAATTACCTTCGCTTCACTTAGAATCACTAAAACTCTTGATACTCAACTTAAATACAAAGGTAGAAATCATTTACATACCTTGAGGGGTCAAGAATCACTCCAACTTCAACTCCCCAAACTCCACTCTTGAAGAAACCCTAGAAGTAACCTTTCTTCTTCACCATCTCGGGTTTACGGGGTCCGGGTCTCGTCAAATCTTCATTAATATGATGGAAAATATTGGAAGAGAATATTTTAGGGTTTTCTAACTTTTGTAAAGAGGAAAATGTGAAATGAAGTCGTGACCCACATATTTATACTTGGAAGCCAAAAGGCTACTGCGGTCCGGTTCGACGAGCGGGCCCGTCGACCTCCGCCTGCAGAATGCATGGCTGCGGAACCTTTCGACGACTCGTCGATCTTGACTGGTGTCCTGCAGGTTTTTCTTATTCAGTTCAGGTCGCGTCGATTCGATTCATTCAACTTCTAATCCTGTAAATCACCATGAATACTTGCTGGTACCATTTCACACGGGGTAAGACACTTTCTATCTTCAAAACTCGGGCTCGGGTCTCGATTCCCAAGGCATACCCAACTAGGAAATCATAAGTTCTACCACTACGAAAGCGAGGGGTGTAACAGAAAGGCTATCATCAACGACAAATACAATATGATTATGATTGGTTTTGAAATCAATGTTGAGTGCAACATAAGAGCAAAAGAGTATGAGGCATAAAGGGCATTAGTTGCGCATGAGACTTAGATCCTTGAAAACAAAGATGGCGGGTTTAAGGAAAATTCATTTACGATTGCTATAAGTCGATTACGGGAAAGAGAGGAATAACTTGAGATGGAAAAAAAAGGGGAAGGATGATGCTATAAGTAAACTCTGAGTATCGAAGAATGGGATAAGTGACATTACATGGATGGTACAGATAGCTAGACTTACTACTATTTCGAGTATCCCTATGGGACAGAAGTTGTTAATTGGAGCGGATGTTGACATTGACTCATAACTAACGATTGAGCTAAGTCAAATACATCCTTGTTTGGATTGATATGTTGGTTGTATTACTTGATCACGAAATTGCAAGATGAGTATGTTAAGACTTCACACATGAATTACTATAGCTATAAATTATGGGAAATGGCATGAATATGATTCAGTATAATAAGGGAAATTAAAGCTTATAAAGGAAAGATAAGTATTGAAAAAGACTTTAGGAATTGTGAAGGGTTGAGCGATATTAGTAAGCATTGGAATTGGATATGAGTATTAGTCTTCATTTAACATTCGAGGACGAATGTTTCTAAGAGGGGAAGGATGTTACACCCCAGAAAATTTCGCGTTATTAAGGCTGCAGATGGCTTAATGTGAGCTCAAGGAGGAGCAAATATTACAAGTATGAAGGATGAAATTCTACTGTATTAGCATGAGGATAGCATGAGTATGATATTTGGAATTCGTACAATATGATTGGAATGATACGTTAAAAGATATATAGCCTCGTAACCGTAAGCTGTGGTGGGCCCACATGATGGGGTTTTTATAAAGGACGTATGAGAAGTTATATGGACAATATATGTGAAGTTAAACACAACTCAAGAAGGACCCTTGAGCCAAATGCAAGTGTAAGCCCTCCAAAAAGATGTTTTTAAGTTACGTTCTCGGGTGATCTGACTTCGGGAGGCCATAACCCCATCATTATTTGGGAATTTGGGAAAATTCCAAAAATGAAAGTTGTATATAATTGAAATAAATTTCCAATCACAGGTCGTGGGCCTTCATGTGACATAGGGATAAAACGTTATGGACGTTTTAAGACAGCAAGGTCAAACTGGGCAGTGGGCTCGGCCCAACCCGACTCAAGGTCGGTGGGAACCGACTCAAGGTCGGTGGGAACCGACCCAAGACCCATATATACGGGATAAATTTATACAAATTCATTCATTTACACATCAAGCAGTCCACAAATTTTAGAGAGAGGGAGAGAGGAGAGTTAGAGAGAGAAAGTGAAAAATCGAGCAAGTTCGAGGTCCCGAATCCTGAGGCTCGTGAAGGGTAAAGTATAGAACAAGTCGTTGCCGTCATTTTAAGCTAAAATGAACTTGGGGGATGTTGGTTTCGTGGTGGATGCTTATATAAGGTATTTTTAAAATGTTAGTGATGTTCTTACCATGGTCATTGATAGATTTGACAGGTTACAATACAGAAAATGACGTTGAAAGTTCGGTTATCATTTTTGGATATCAAATAACTTGGGGGCTGTTTTGGTATGATTAAATGGATAGATTTAGTTGGATATTGATATAAAATGATTGTTGATATTATTTTTGATGTTGTTGATAAATTGTTGTTCTTGAATTTGGGAGAATAAAGTGTATGAAGATATCATATACAAAGCGTATACCGGGCTGTTTTGGTGTATATCTTTGGGAGTTTATGCTTTGAGTTTAAAGAGGCTTATATGAGATGATCGTTGTTGTTGTTGGTTGCTGATTGTGTTGTTAAATTGAATTAGAATTAAAGGGAAGCGAAGATTACAGTGAAAATGCTGCCCGAATTTACGAAAGTTAATTACGAGCTTAGAGAAGTATATGAACCTCTTTCATGTTGTCTACGATTTTCTTTACCTTGATTGTAGATTGGCCAGTGTTTGGAAGCATAAGTTAATCTAATCACGTAAGCGACAAGGTATGTAAGGCAAACCTTTCTTCCTTTGGCATGATTTTTGTTGTTATTCATTCTATATGTACTCCATATCATTCTATTCATAGACGAGTAAGGTCTAAATGTTTATTGTGATGACTTATTGATATTGTACTCCTATTCTGTTCCGAAGGGAACACCCATAAGGTGCCAAGTTGAGTTGTGTATATGGTTTTACTAACGATTTCAAGGAAATGAGTTTTATACTAAAGGAAACATAAAGTTTGAATTTCAAAACCACTCCGAAGGGGGTGAGAGATTTTTAGTACTTCATTTTATTTACGATTTACGTTTACGTTCCATAGTATCATCCCTTTGTATTGATATGATCATTTATTCTTTGGGTAGGGCCATAAGATGAAATTGAGTAGAATATAAGTAGTAAGAATGTCATAATAATTCTACCCTCAAACCTGGAAGTATGTCCTCCTAAGTTTAGTGAGATACAAATTTGATAACTTCTTATGAAAGACTAAGGCTAATAACTGGATTATGATGAATTGATTAGTGACTTATGATATGAATTGAAATTAATATTTGTGGATTTAGTTTGTGTTGATATGATGGTGATATTAAGCCGGAAGCGGCTGCCCGAAGGGGCCATCATTATTAAGTCGGAAGTGGTCCTCGGGGGGCCATCATTATTAAGCCGTGGTCGGCCGCCCGAAGGGGCCATCATTAATAAGCCGGAAGCGGCAGCCTGAAGAGGCCATCATTATTATGCCGAAAGCGGCCGTCCGAAGGGACTATTGTGATACTAGCAGGAAGCTGTTGTCCGAAGGGACCATTCTGTTAACATGTCGTGCGCGTTGATTGCATTATTTACTTAAAGATTATTTTGAGACTTCGTGTGCACATTTATGTTTCTTCCAAAGAAGGTCGCAGTATTGAGTTCGATTGTGATTTCTTCTCTCCTAAGTCAAATTATGACTATGATTTGTTACCACCTTACATACTCGCACATTGTCCGTACTTACTTCCTTTTTTCGGGGACGCCGCGTTCATGCCCGCGCCCGCATTGTTTGATAGGTTAAATGTATAGCTAGAATGCTTGGACGTTAGTAGCCGGATTGGCAAGTTCCACCTCATTCTGGAGCTGTGCTGAGCCATGTATAGATATGTATTATTATGGCTATGTCAGGGCCCTGTCCTGTCTCATAATGTTCAATTTACTTCTTAGAGACTTCTGCAGCCAGTGTCCTGTGGTATGTTTGTCGAGATATCGACAAAGTGATGTCAGCTGAGTCATTTGTGGATTTTAAAAGAGTGTGTATTTTAGATGATTTCAATTGGCTTAAAGTACTTATTTGATTGAAAGTTTTCATAATCGTTATAAAGATAATGATTTCTATTTCGAAAAGTTTTATGTTCTTAAAAGTTTTTGAAATGACAGGTTTTGATAGAGCGAATGACTAAGGGTTCGCTCGACTCTGATGAGAGTCCGGTGCCCGTCATGCCCTACCATTACTAGGGTGTGATAAAAAGTCCCAATTACAAGGTTGTCAACCGATATGGGATATCTTGCCAATTTGAAATTCGTCTCTTTTTCATTTGAAATCCATTGATTTATAAAAATTGTTTGAAATCCGAAAAAGAAAAGAAGAAATCAAAAAGGGTTGAAGAAAGCATGTTACCGTTCAGTTGTTTCAAGAAGAAAATAGAAAACCATAAATGATTTGCTATTTTTGGTCAAGCAGAGTCTGTAAAAGCGGAAAGTTGTGAGATTCTTAACCCTAAATGGATTCTTTTGCTGGTGCTTTGCTGGCTTTTGGGAACGGCTAATCAGATTTTACACCCCATACTTTTATATGTAAAGTTTTGTCGTGAGTTAGTTGACGAAGACTTAAAAGGCGAGGTTGTCGTCAAGGTCATAAGGAATTATACATGCTCATTCTTCATACATGAGAGCTTGGTATCATGTTTAGTAAGTATCGGCAAGGTTGGATGTTAAGCGAATCGAAGAAATTAAGTTTATTGAAATTTTGAGAAAATTTGGCAGAATTCTGGACAGAAATTTTGGGTCAAATTTAGAGAGGCATATCTCTTAGAATACGATTAGTTACAGAACCCATAACCTAGGCATTCATAATTTCAACGAGTCTACTTTCCAATACAATTGGAAGAACTAAATTTGCACATCGATGGTGGGAGTTATGAATAGTCGAAGTTCGACGGTCCATCGATGCACGTCGACGATCCGTCAACAGTGAGTCGGTGGAGAATTTTCTATAATGTTATTTATTGATCCTGTCACACCCTAACAATGGTAGGGCATAACGGGCACCCGACTCTCATCAGAGTCGAGCGAACCCTTAGACATTCGCTCTATCAAAACCTGTCATTTCAAAAACTTTTAAAAACATGAAACTTTTCTAAATAGAAATCATTATCTTTATAACGATTATGAAAACTTTCAATAAAAAAAAATACTTTAACCCAATTGAAATCATCTAAAATACATACTCTTTTAAAATCCACAAATGACCCAACTAACATCACTTTGTCAATATCTCGATAAGCATACCACAGGACACTGTCTGCAGAAGTCTCTAAGAAGTAAACTGAACATTATGAGTCAGGACAGGGCCCTGACATACCCATAATCATACATATCTATACATGACTCAAGCACAGCTCTAAATGAGGTGGAACTTGCCAATCCCAGCTGACGTCCAAGCATCCTAGCTATACACTTAACCTGCCAAATAACTGGGGTCGCGGGTACGAGCGCATAAACGCGTCCCCAAAAAAAGGACGTCGCACGGACAATGTACTGAGTATGTAAGGTGGTAACAAATCATAATCATAATTTGAATTAGGAGAGGAGAAATCACAATCTAACTCAATACCTGCAGCCTTCGCTGGAAGTAACATAAATGTGCACACGAAGTCTCAAAACAATCTTTAAATAAATAATGCAATCCAACACACATGCCGCTTCCGACATGTTAACAGAATGGTCCCTTCGGACAGCCGCTTCTGGCTAGTATCACAATAGTCCCTTTGGACGGCCGCTTCCGACATAATAATGATGGCCCCTTCGGGCAGCCGCTTCCGGCTTAATATCACAATCATGTCAACACAAACTTAATCCACAAATATCAATTTCAATTCATATCATAAGTCACTAATCAATTCATCACAATCCAGTTATTAGCCTTAGTCTTTATAAGAAGTTATCAAATTTGTATCTCACTAGACTTAGGAGGACATACTTCCAGGTTTGAGGATAAAATTATTATGAAATTCTTACTACTTATATTCTACTCAATTTCATCTTATTGCCCTACCTAAAGAATAAATGATCATATCAATACAAAGGGATGATACTATGGAATGTAAACATAAATCGTAAATGAAATGAAGTAGTAAAATCTCGCACCCCCTTCGGAGTGGTTTTGACAATCAAACATTATGTTTCCTTTAGTATAAACCTAATTTCCTCGAAATCATTAATAAAACCATATACACAACTCAACTTGGCACCTTATGGGTGTTCCCTTTGGAACAGAATAGGAGTACAATATCAATAAGCCATCACAAGAAACATTTAGACCTTACTCGTCTAAGAATGGAATCATATGGAGTACATATAGAATGAATAGCAAGAAGAATCATGCCAAAGGAAGAAAGGTTTGCCTTACATACCTTGTCGCTTAGCTTAAATTATGCTTTCAAACACTGGCCAATATAAAATCAAGGTAAAGGAAACCGTAGACAACTTGAAAGAGGTTCATATACTTCTCTAAGCTCGTAATTAACTTCCGTAAATTCGGGCAACATTTTCCCTGAAATCTTTGTTTCCCTCTAATTCCAATTCAATTTAACAAAGCAATCAGCAACCAACAACAATAACAACCATCTCATATAAGCCTCTTTTTAACTCAAAACATCAACTCCCAAAGATATACACCAAAACGACCCGATACGCTTTGTATACGATATCTACATTCACTTTGTTCTCCCAAATTCAAGAACTTATCAACAACATCAACAACAATATCAACAATCATTTTATATCAATATCCAACTAATTCTATCCATTTACTTATGCCAAAACAAACCCACAAAGTCATTTGATATCCAAAAATTATAACCGAACTTTTAACGTCATTTTCTCTATTCTAACCCGTCAAATCCATTAATGATCATGGTAAGAACATTATTAACATCTTAAAAATACCTTATATGAGCAGCCACCACGAAAAAAACATCCCCCAAGTTCAATTTTTAGCTTAAAATGACGGTAACAACTTGTACTACACTTTACTCTTCACGAGCCCCTATTCGGGACCTCGAACTTGATCAAAACTTGGTTTCTCTTTCTAAGAGCTCTCTTCTCTCTATCTAAAATATTCTGGACCTTTGGTATGAAAATGAGGCAGATAAGGCTGAAAATTTCCATTAAATAGCAAGGAAGTGGCCCGACCCGACTTGAACTCCAAGTCGGGCCGAGCCCACGCCCCCTGACCTTTCGCCTTAAAACGTCCATAACTTTTTATCCATCTATCTCATGAAGGCCCAAGAATAATGGTTGAAAGGTATTTCAATTATCTACAACTTTCATTTTTGGAGGTTTCCCAAATTCCCAAATAATGATGGGGTTATGGCCTCCCGAAATCAGATCATCCGAAAATGTAACTTAAAAACATCTTTTTGGAGGGCTTCCACTTGGATTTGGCTCAAGGATCCTTCTTGAGTTGTGTTTAACTTCACATATATTATCCATATAACTTGTCATATGTCCTTTATAAAATCTCAACATGTGGACCCCACCTCACTTACGATTACGAGGGCTATATATCTTTTAACGTATCATTCCAATCATATTGTACGAATTCCAAATATCATACTCATGCTATCCTCATGCTAATACAGTATAATTTCATCCTTTATACTCGTAATATTTACTCCTCCTTGAGCTCACATTAAGCCGTCTGCAGCCTTAGTAACGCGAAATTTTCTGGGGTGTAACAGATCCATTCATTTTATCCTTCATTATTTCACAAACCAACAGACCCCAAATGTCCTAATGTTTCCCTCAACCCTTTTCCTAATTCCCTCCATTATCCAAGAAAGATTTGAGCCCTTAAAACCCTAGACTATTTAAAACATCATAGTAGTTCGTGTTTCCATTGTGTGGTCTTGTGGCCTTAAAGAAAAGTGTCAGTTGAGGTTTTGGACTATATAAGGTATTTTTCCCATCTAAGCTTTGATATTAAATGGTTATTGAAGGATTTTAATAGTTTTAAGTTCAGAAAAATTGTGATATAAAGATTACATATTGGCATGTCGGTGTTGGCCGGCTTCAGGTCCGATTCAAGGAAGTTTTGGGATGGATTTACTTATGCTTTGAATTGTAGTTCTTGATTATGTTGTGATGTCGTATTGATGTTGCTTGGTTTGGAGTTGGATTGAGTAGGAATTATAGGGGAAATGCCGCCCGAATTCGTTAACTTAAGAACTAGTTTAAACTTGGATTATGAGTTTTCCTTAACCTAATTATGTGGTAAACGATCTTGAATGTAGATTTGGGAACTGAAGATAGGCGTTAAGTGAGTAAGGAGATGCAAAGGTATGTTAAAGCTGTCCCTTTCTTTTCAAAGGCATGATTCTCTTTTTATGAATATATATACATGATAGCAATAATACCCTTACTCCTAAAAATGCTAGCAATTCATGATACTCAAGGTTTTATGATATGGAAGATAAATGTTTTCTATGATAATAGTGAAGTATGAGAATGATCCCATTTCTACGTATTTCAAAGCTGGTTTTGATGTCATTAATGTATTATTG
>NC_081345.1:76600171-76720886 GCF_029784015.1 Lycium ferocissimum
ATTATTATGAAATTCTTACTACTTATATTATACTCAATTTCATCTTATTGCCCTACCTAAAGAATAAATGATCATATCAATACAAAGAGATGATACTATGGACTGTAAACATAAATTGTTAATGAAATGAAGTAGTAAAATCTCGCACCCCCTTCGGAGTGGTTTTGAAAATCAAACTTTATGTTTTCTTTAGTATAAACCTAATTTCCTCGAAATCGTTAATAAAACCATATACACAACTCAACTTGGCACCTTATGGGTGTTCCCTTTGGAACGAGAATAAGTACAATATCAATAAGCCATCACAAGAAACATTTAGACCTTACTCGTCTAAGAATGGAATCGTATGGAGTACATATAGAATGAATAGCAAGAAGAATCATGCCAAAGGAAGAAAGGTTTGCCTTACATACCTTGTCGCTTAGCTTAAATTATGCTTTCAAACCTTTGGCCAATATACAATCAAGGTAAAGGAAACCGTAGACAACTTGAAAGAGGTTCATATACTTCTCTAAGCTCGTAATTAACTTCCGTAAATTCGGGCAGCATTTTCCCTGAAATCTTTGTTTCCCTCTAATTCCAATTCAATTTAACAAAGCAATCAGCAACCAACAACAATAACAACCATCTCATATAAGCCTCTTTTAACTCAAAACATCAACTCCCAAAGATATACACCAAAACAGCCCAGTATACGCTTTGTATACGATATCTACATTCACTTTGTTCTCCCAAATTCAAGAACTTATCAACAACATCAACAACAATATCAACAATCATTTTATATCAATATCCAACTAATTCTATCCATTTACTTATGCCAAAACAGCCCCACAAGTCATTTGATATCCAAAAATTATAACCGAACTTTTAACGTCATTTTCTCTATTCTAACCCGTCAAATCCATTAATGATCATGGTAAGAACATTATTAACATCTTAAAAATACCTTATATGAGCAGCCACCACGAAAAAAACATCCCCCAAGTTCAATTTTTAGCTTAAAATGACGGTAACAACTTGTACTACACTTTACTCTTCACGAGCCCCGGAATTCGGGACCTCGAACTTGATCAAAACTTGGTTTCTCTTTCTAAGAGCTCTCTTTCTCTCTATCTAAAATATTCTGGACCTTTGGTATGAAAATGAGGCAGATAAGGCTGAAAATTTCCATTAAATAGCAAGGGAAGTGGGCCTGACCCGACTTGGAATCGGGTTGGGCCGAGCCCACTGCCCAGCTTGACCTTTCTGCCTTAAAACGTCCATAACTTTTTATCCATCTATCTCATGAAGGCCCAAGAATAATGGTTGGAAAGGTATTTCAATTATCTACAACTTTCATTTTTGGAGGTTTCCCAAATTCCCAAATAATGATGGGGTTATGGCCTCCCGAAATCAGATCATCCGAAAATGTAACTTAAAAACATCTTTTGGAGGGCTTCCACTTGGATTTGGCTCAAGGATCCTTCTTGAGTTGTGTTTAACTTCACATATATTATCCATATAACTTGTCATATGTCCTTTATAAAATCTCAACATGTGGACCCCACCTCAGCTTACGATTACGAGGGCTATATATCTTTTAACGTATCATTCCAATCATATTGTACGAATTCCAAATATCATACTCATGCTATCCTCATGCTAATACAGTATAATTTCATCCTTTATACTTGTAATATTTTCTCCTCCTTGAGCTCACATTAAGCGTCTGTGACATTTTTAGTAACGCGAAATTTTCGGGGGTGTATGAGTATCCATTCATTTTATCCTTCGTTATTTCACAAAACCAACAGACCCCAAATGTCCTAATGTTTCCCTCAACCCTTTTCCTAATTCCCTCCATTATCCAAGAAAGATTTGAGCCCTTAAAACCCTAGACTATTTAAAACATCATAGTAGTTTGTGTTTCCATTGTGTTGGTGGTCTTGTGGCCTTAAAGAAAAGTGTTGTGGTTGAGGTTTTGGACTATATAAGGTATTTTTCCCATCTAAGCTTTGATATTAAATGGTTATTGAAGGATTTTAATAGTTTTAAGTTCAGAAAATTGTGATATAAAGATTACATATTGGCATGTCGGTGTTGCTGGCTTGGGGTCTGATTTGAAGGAAGTTTTGGGATGGATTTACTTATGCTTTGAATTGTAGTTCTTGATTATGTTGTTGATGTTGGTATTGATGTTTGGGCTTGGTTTGGAGTTGGATTGGAGTAGGAATTATAGGGGAAATGCTGCCTGAATTTCGTTAACTTAAGAACTAGTTTAAACTTGGATTATGAGTTTTCCCTTAACCTAATTATGTGGTAAATGATCTTGAATGTAGATTTGTGAACTCAGGAAGATAGGCGTTAAGTGAGTAAGGAGATGCAAAGGTATGTTAAAGCTGTCCCTTTCTTTTCAAAGGCATGATTCTCTTTTTATGAATATATATACATGATAGCAATAATACCCTTACTCCTAAAAATGCTAGCAATTCATGATACTCAAGGTTTTATGATATGGAAGATAAATGTTTTCTATGATAATAGTGAAGATGAGAATGATCCCATTTCTACAGATTTCAAAGCTTATGGTTTTGATGTCATTATCAGATTATTGAGCTTGTTTCATGATTATTGATTTTATTCATTGTTGTTGATCTCACCATGTTAGAACCCGTATTTTTGTACATTGGAACAATCCGGACTAATTATGATAAGTTAAGGACAAAACTGTTCCGGGATGCAAAGTCGGGATTTTTGACCTTCGATTTTATGTTTGAGATATAAGTTGTGCATGAATTTGTTGGTATGGAACAATTAAGAGAATTTGGGACCAAAAGTGATAAAATTGGAAGTATGAAATTCATGAAAATTGGCCATGTTAGCCATGTGTCTTGAATTGGTCCCACACTTTGTGGACAATTTTAATTGGTCCAACACATGTGTGTGGGCCATGGACACTTGGGAAATTTATGTGGAAGTTTAAAAGATGAATTTTAAGTCATCTTTCACTCATTTACAACACTTGGAAAAAAATAGAAGTGGAAGAACACCATTGAGGGTGCTCTCGGCCAAGAAGAGAAGAGGGAAAAAAAAAAACCAACTTCCATTTCTTATCCTTCTAAAATTATTCCATTGATGTAAACCCACTATTTTGAGGTCCCTAAGTAGTGTGGAAGCATCGTTGAGCGATCAATCCATTATTTTCATCTTTTGGAAACCCTAGGCTATTGGAAAGTTGAAGAAGAAAGGTAAGAATTCATTATGTTTTATGTATTGTGAAGGTTGTATGCTTGTTGTAGTATGTTAAATTGGATGAATATCATGAAAAATATTATGTTGGATATGAGTTGTGTGTAAGGGGTGTCATCCGTGCAAGTGGGTGTGTGTTGTGTTGTGTTGAAACTATGAATTAAGGCTTAGTTAGCATTGTTATGATCATTGTAGGGTGAAGAATGAATAAAAATCATCTTTGTATGTTGGTGGGAGGTTATGGCCGAATGTAGGCCATTATTGTAGCGAGAATTGAATTCACGTCGCTTAATGTTTTAGTCGTCGTCGCTATGAATTCTATGTTGGAAATGTATGGCTCAAATTGATATTGTGATTGTTGCGGACTGATTTGGAGATTTTGTATATTTAATGTAATTTGTATGTTGGTGAAAATATCATTGTTAGAATGTGAATTGTGGATACAATCATGATTTGAAAATGAGGAATAAGTTGAAGTGAGGTTCTCGGTTAGGGGAAATTTGTTTTAGAATTTGAATTGGAGAAAAATTTGGGTTGTTGGAAATGTTGTATGAATTGCTTAGGATGTCTTTAAATATTGTTGGTATGGGTTCGGGTTAGTATGTGAATGTATAAGCGTCGATTTTGGCTTGAAGGTAAGTCGTCGAATTGAATTTATGTAAGTTGTTAATAATGGAAAAGAAAGCTATTGTTGTTGTATTGCTTTCCCGGATTGGTTGTTGATGTTGCTAGGTTGGTTATTGTTGTTGTTGTTGATTGTTTTGGCCGAGTTGAAATCTCGGGGTAGCCTATTTGCAGGGGAAATGCTGCCCAAATTTCTGTAGAATTAAGGGCGAATTTGGAATTTAATGCCCAAAAAGTCTTTAGCTAATGTTTGGCATTTTATGACATGTTTGTAGACATTGGGCAGCCCGAATCATAGGTTGGATTTAGCTTGAGTTGGATCATATTGGAGAGCGTTTGAGGTATGTAAAGTAACCTTTTCTTTTGGTATGCCTTAGTTAAAATAGGCTATGATACGAGCCTCTAGGAAACTCTATTCTCGCAATCCGAGCTTGTCTATGATTCGCATTTGCTTCCTTGGTATTCCTGTCCTAATATGCCATAACATTGATCTTTATATCCTTGGAATTCATAAGTTGCAAAGGTTATGTGAAAGCTGATTTTTTGGAAAGAATCTATTCTTTAACGATTCTAAAACTACAAACGCCCATAACTTTCTCAGAAAAGCTCGGATTGCTTTGAAATTTTTGTAGGAGTTTGTATGATATAGAATGAGTATGTTTTTCATAGGCGGACCCAGCTCGGGTCTATACCCATCTGTGGGTCCCGCGACGCCCTTTTATGTAACTTCGATAACTTTTAAAAGGAAATGTTGTAATTATTATTCTGATTTCAAATATGACTATTTTACTTATCTTTTGGATTATGACAATGATTTTATGCATATGATTTTTATACGTAACTATGATTTCAAAAAATTCTATTTGATCGGTTTCAAGTGACATTCGGAGGAAAACTTGATGTGACTATTATCCCGATTTCAAGTACGGTCAGTTACTTGTCTTTTGAGTTTATAATATTGATTCGATAACATATGATGACCGTAGATTTCACGGGCGGGCCCGGATTGGGTTGACGCTCGTCCGTGGGTCCCGCGACTCTTCTATGTTTGATTCCAACGACCTATTTTTAAAAGAACTTCATGTGGCTATGATTCCAACCCCCGAGTATGATTACTTAAGCGTTGTCGAGCTTGAAATGAAGAATTCTATGCATATGATTTTGGTACGTAACCATGGGTTCCGAAGTCTGATATGATATGATGATTCTATACACCGAGACCCTCACTAGAGGGCCGGGACACGCTATGTATATGATGATATGATGATGACATGATTCTATACACCGAGACCCTCACTAGAGGGCGGGGACACGCTATACACCGAGTCCCTCACTAGAGGGCCGGGACACGCTATATGTATGTATATATGGGATGATGATATGATCTTACTTACCGAGTCTCTCGCTAGAGGGCCGGGACACGCTATATGTATACGCCTGTGCGTAATGATTGTACGATTGGTATATGATATGAACATGTATGAATTATGTTCGAAGGTAAGTTTTGTGGTTTCGGTTCCGTATCCATGGCTCCTACTCCTTATTTAAAGAACGACTACGCCTATTATATTTCCTGCTTTACATGCTCGTACATATTCGCGTCGACCCCTCCTCTCTTCGGGGGCGCGTTTCATGCCGCGGTACGACGCACAACCTTGGTGATCCGCCGGTTTAGGACACCCTCTTCTGCTATTTGGAGTGCTCCCCCTTATTCCGGAGCCTACTTTTGGTATATATTCGTCCGTTGCATTTGTATATATTTGTTCAGGGGTACGGCGGGGCCCTGTCCCGTCATATGATTCGTCGGTACGTTTAGAGGTCCGTGGACATGTTTGTGGGTTGTGCCCACTTCCGTACGGTTGTGTTTGTATATGTTGTGTTTGGGCGATTCCGTTCGCCGCGGCCTTGTCGGCCCGCATATGTATATATGTTGCTCGTTGGCCTTTGTGTGGCCTTTGTGTATTTTTTCGCGCAGGGTTATTTTGGATAGTCCGTAAAACAAAGGAAACTCTGCCAAAATTTTTCTGGAAATTATTTAAATTTGAAACACAGCCTTGTCGGCTTCTGTTATATACTTGGATGTGTTTGATATACCTTGTGATTGTGTTGATAGGTGTGTTTGGGTGCCCAGATCGGGCACTAGTCACGGCCTACGGGGTTGGGTCATGACACTTATGATAGTTGTTCCTTCAAGGTGAGATATAGCGATGGTGATGATTCCATAATGATACATCGGAGGTTACTGACCTTACCTCGTTTCGATAGAGTTGTAGCTTTTATTTGGGATCTCGTGCATGCTTTATATATATGTATGTATTTTATCACACTGTGCTACGCTATAGTCAGCCGGGCAGGCGCGTAGACGCGCACACCACTGCAGTGAGCAGCTTGTGATATCATTCCAGATGCGGGATGCCCGAACGCGGGTTGATGATGAGATGATGATAACACCGTGCCTATATGACCGGGCAGTATACATGATGAGATGACGATAACACCGCACTTATATGGCCGGGAAGTATACTATATATATGTATGTAAAGGATGTTTTTTTAAAGTTAAGCATTCATGACATCCGCCTTAAGAGGCATTCAAATGTACAGAGTTATACAGATAGTTTCAGCTATACAGTCATACAGATACATAGAGATATACAGATTAACTCTCATGTCATAGATTCCTTTCATGAGTCTTGTGTATATGCTATTTTCATGCCTTACATACTCGGTAAATTATTCGTACAGACGTCCTTTTGCTTGTGGACGTTGCGTTCATGCTCGCAGGTAGACAAGAAGACAGTTCAGATCCATAGGGTTTTATCTCAGCGTTGGTACAGGAGCACTCCACTTGTTTCGAAGTCGCAGTCCGGTTGGTATGCTTTTATGTACAGATGGGTATGGCGGGGTCCTGTCCCATCCTTATTATGTTATGATTCTAGTAGAGGCTCATAGACAGATATGTACAGCTAGATTTCTGGTGACCTTCTCGGTCCCTTTTGTGTTGTATCATTATTTAGTAGCCTTGTCGGCTCGAGTACTTGAGACTAGCTTGATGATGTATATATGTATATATCTTTTGGGCTTGTGTCCCTTACAGTCATGGCATGTAATAGTTAGCATTATGGCCCACTCAGGTATGGATATAACATGTATGTACGTATTGCAGTGCTCGGTAGGTTAGCTTCGGGTTCCCGTCATGGCCCTCCGATTGGGTCGTGACAGTAAAAGTTTAGGATTAGGGTTCGTTTGTTTTGTTTGGATGAAAATGAGGCCGGGTTAGGTGTTTGGGCCAGTGCGGTTAGTAAATTGAAAGATGAAATAGGCTTATTTTGTAAAACAAATAAATGGCTTCGACTGCAATTTCAATTGTAACCTTTCTATTTCAAATGCAACCCAATTTCTGTGAAAAGTAGTCAATTCAATTCATATTGAATTCCATTCTTTAAAATCAAAACCATTCTTAAAAATCCGACTAAGTTTCGATAAAATTGAGATGAATTAATTATCCAATTAACTAATTAGGCTTCTTGATTTTAAAAAAATAAAATAGGCTTTAAATTGACAATTGAAAATACGTACTTAATTAAAACAACTTGTATTTTGTGCGAATTGATTTTCGTATTGATAAAATTGACATACTTTATATTTAAAGTTGTACATAAAAAATATACATAATATATATTAGGGTATTTTGCCAATGAGATGGCAAAATATCACCAAAAGCTGTTTAGAAAGTATTTTTGATTTTTTGAATAATTATTTTACTCTGTTTGAAATTCAAGAAGCTTGACTAGTTAATTTGAAATTTTGGAGGGCAAAAATTGGGTGTCAACAAGTAGCACAAGGATGGATCGAATATCTGGAACTGTGAGCCTCCTCCAAAATCAACCTAATCAAACCACCAACACAAGCAACGCAGATGCACTCCTTAATCCTCAAAACACCCTCATCATCAAGAATCGCCTCCTTAGCCTCCCCACTCAACACCTTATCTCGAATCTTGCACAACTTTACATCCTCAAACTGTTGTGCCTTGATTTATTTCAAAAGAGACGACCTCATCTCAACACAAGCCAGAACCTTGTTCGGTTCCAAAATATCGAGCCTCACTATGCCATTAGCCAAAGACTGAACCTCTATAGCCAAGGGACACTCCTCAATAATCAAACGCGCCAAGCTACCCATACTATTCGCCTTTCGGCTCAACACATCTGCCACCACATTAGCCTTGCCTGGATGATAAAGAATGATAATGTCATAATCCTTGAGCAACTCCATCCACCTACACTGCCTCGAATTTATATCCCATTGAGTAAACTGATGCTGAAGACTGCAATGACATGTGAACACCACACAATGAACTCCATGTAGGTAATATCTCCAAATCCTCAAAGCAAAGACTACCGCCGTCAACTCTAAGTCATGAGTGGGGTAGTTCTTCTCGTGGACCTTTAACTGTCTCAAAGCATACGCAATCACCTTACCGTCTTGCATCAACACACAACCCAACAGCAAAGTCTTTTCCTTCTACATGTAATGCGAAAATCAGGGGTGAAGTTAATGCTTTCGAAATCTGTCCTCACACTCATCAAACCACTAGAAAGCAATATTCTTTTGAGTCAACTGAGTCAATCGAGAAGCAATAGATGAGAACCCCTTCACGGAATGATGATAGTAACTTGCTAAGCCAACAAAACTCTGAATCTTAGTCACCGAAGTAGGCCTAGCCCAATCTGTAACTGCCTCAATATTCTTGGGATCTACCATGATGCCATCCTTCGACACTACATGTCCCAAGAATTCCACTGAACTAAGCCAAAACTCGCACTTCGGAAATTTAGCATACAACTTCTTCTCCTTCAACAACCCAAGTACTATCTTCAAATGCTTCTCATCATCTTCCTTGCTTTGCGAGTACACCAAGATGTCTATTGACACTTAATGTTTGTCCTCCAATAATTTTATTTAATTATTCGGAGTTTTTGAATCACAAACAGAGTGGAATATATCTTTTTACAAGTTGAAAATGATTTTACAAAATTATTCTGATGACATTTTGCCATTTCATTTGGTCAAATATCATCAAGTATACTAATGTATATCATCTGATATATTGGGTATATTTTCAATAATTTCAAATGAATTTATCGAGAATTTAATTCAAAATAGCGAGAACAATTATTTTACTAATTGTTTTAAATCTATTAATGTCAAATTGATAAATAGTTTATTCCGTTTAATCAAGTAATTCGATTAATTGAATAGATAATCAATCACGTCTCAATTTTACAATTTATTTGGCTGTACTTGCAATTACTTGCAAAAAGTGATTAAAATAGAAATTTTCAATTAATACATGAGTTAAATGTGGTCATAATCAAAATAGCCAATTGTTTCTATACTTTAATTGTGGCTATAATTCAAATATGTGTTTTAAATTAAAGTTTAATCATAACCAGATTTGCATAATTAGCCATTTTATTTTTCAAATTTATTTAAATCAAATTTTAAGCCAGAGCTCTTCTATTTTGAACAAGCCCAGTCCAAACCGGATCAGACTTGACCCAGATACGCATATATGCGTATGTCTATAACCAAATGCACCCTCATTTTCTGTTTTGGTTGAAGAGGGTCAAAACCCTAGCCTCAGAGCGAGAGAATCTCTCTCTTTATCACAACATTCTTTGGAAACGACATTCTCAGGCATACAGCTTTTCTTTCTATTGTTGACCATCCAAAACAGGCAAGAACATTAATATCTCTTACCCTCTCTCCACCGTATGACAACCAAACAAGGTATACCACCCTTTTCACTTTTTTGCTTTTCTATCTAGAAACAAGGACAAGCATTAATAGAATTTTTCCCATTGTCATTTGAAATCGACGATTCCTATTGGTTCTATGAGGTTTAGGCGGGATTCAAAAGGAAATCCCTAACAATCTCAAGTCCCACATCGTGTGTAAACCCAAAAACTAGGGTTTTGGGGTTATATATAAAGAACCCCACCCTTCACATTTACACACACCTTACAAGTCTCAAAAACTCAAAATTATCCAAGTTGTTTCCGAATAGAGCAAATAGTCTCAAATTTAATTAGGGGTTTAGATTTACCTGAAACCTTTAGTCTAAACTTTTTGTTTCTTTTTTTGGTGCTGAGCATCCGAGGTGGAGCAACTAGACTTCCCAAAGCCATTTTTGACCGAGGCTGCTCAAAAAAGAGATAAGCCTCTTTCCTTGTATTTATTTTTAGTATTTTTTGTGTGTTTCTGTTTGTTCGTGTATGGTTAGATTGTGTTTATTAATATATGTGCTTGTTTTATTTTAACTTGTGTTTAATGTTAGTTAGTCTCTTTGTGTTAATGTTTGTGCTAGTTTAGATTTGCTTAGCTTAGTTTGTTAGTTTAGTATTAATAGTTAATAGTTTAGATCAATAAACTATGTGTGTTAATGATGTAGTTAGTTAGCATGCTTATACACTATGTTTGGTTTAAGTAATGCCTAATCATGTGTGTATTTTATTTATGTTAGTCCAAGAGAATGAGTAATATGGCTTGAACACTGTTTAATGGCATACTTGTTAGGTTATCCTAATCATTAGTAAGTGTTATATGTTTTGAATGTTTCATTTCTAATTAGTATGGTTTAGTTAGCACCTATTGTCATGCCTACTTTTCTCAGTATGGTCTAGTTTGGATCAAATGTTGCTTAACCAAATATGTGCCATATTAATCCTCAGCATGTTTGTAGCTTAGCTTGATCCATGTTCTATATACAACTAGGCTAGTCATTAGTAATACATTGTGTGGCCTTGATATGATCTAGTCTATGGGTAACAATGTATTTGTTTAATAAGATCACAAGCATGCTAAAATGGAATTCCAATTCTTGCCTGATTGGATATGTGTTCAAATGGGTTTGGAATATTAGTAAGCCTATAAGTGTTCTACCATGTCTCATTGAGGTTAATTATTGTCATGAGTGTGTTTTTGTAGCTTAATCAAGTTTGTACTAGATTGGCCTAAAGGGTCACTAGTCTGACTGATATCATGTTTGTTTGGTTTGGGTTGGTATAGTTCAGCGGGTATGCGATAAGTTCTGCAAGCTTGTTTGGTACAATCTCTTAACACATGTGTCCTAAATCTTACCCTAGTTTGTGAAATTCTATCTATAGTCTATGTTAGTATGCTGAATGCCAACTCACAATATCTAAGCATGAGGTTTAAGTAGTCACAACTGTTCTCCAATTATGCTAAACACTAATCTGATGTGAAATGATTTAAGTGGGCCATGAAAGGAATTTGAACCTTATCTGTCCCAATTGAACTGCAAGCAATTCATTCAAACACATTCCATTGTTGTTCACATGCGCTTAATTAGTTCCAAGAATGTGCCTGTTTGCAATATTGATAATCTTTGCCTAAACTAATTGATTTCAATTCATTATAGTAGTGAAATGTTTATAAATGTCCATCATGTCTGAATTAAGTGGTGCCCAATCTGATTTTATTCCTGTATATTAAGTGATTAAGTAGGCTTCAGTGTTCAAAGATGGTTTTTATCTTAGTCACCATATGGAATGGATGACCTTATTCTCATATAAGTTAAATCTAGTATGAAACAGTGTGATCATCATTTGCTCGTATTTGTCTAAAGTTTGGTGGCTCTTCTTCCATGGTGGGTATAATACATAGCATGTATGTTTTGTCATCATAAAGATATTGATGGTAGCAAAGTGTGATTGAAGCCAACTAAGTAGTTAAGTACAAAAGGCCTAAACCTTGTTACAAATGACTATATCTAGCAATTAAAAGGGATTACATTGTTACCTGGATATCATGATGATTATTTGCTAGTCAACATAGAAATATTGATTTCTTATGATAAATAACCTTGCTAAAAATGGTCCATGACTGGTATTATCCTGTTTGGCTGAGTGAAAGATGCTACCTTAACAGTTTGGAGGTTTAAGAAGTTAAGATGTTTACCCTGTCATGATAAGTTAAACTAATGAAAGGCTTTAGATTAAATAGTGAAGCCATGTATGATCACCTAAGTATAAAGGAACTTAAGAGGTTGTCACTTGTCTTGTAGTAAAGTAAGGAGTGATTTACCTCGGGCTAAGGAGGGTTTAGGAAAGGCTTTGAGTCCTACTCAGCCTAGTACTGCCTATCCTAAGATGTTGGGGTTCATCCTTGTCGAATTACAATTCCATGGGACCCTTTAAGGCCCCAGTAAACATAAGGGAAGAAAATTAATTGAATTACATGATAAAAAAATAGAATTTGAGGTCTGTTTGTGGAATAATCAGTATAGTTGTGCATATCCTATGTATTTCTTCAATGATTTAGTCTTTGTATCCAGTCCTAAGTTATCTCATAATGTGGTTTAGCAGGTTGAGGATTCAGTATTGTATGATAGTCCAGGCCGTGGATTTGCCCTGTGATTGTTTCCTTAATGAAAAACTTGTTTGTAGCCATATGGAGTTCTGTTTTCTCTCTTTAAATGCAAAAGATGATGAGCATGTGAATATTTGTATCCTGAAATAGTGGATAAGCTTAACAGCCGTGTGTGAGTGGAGACAAGAGTGACCTTTGTTATGCATAATTGAAAATGATTTGTTTGGCCTTAGCAATTATATTTGGATTTAGTTTGTGGATTATACTCTCTTAAGGGTGTTTGCATCATGGTTTGAGGTCTAATAGGAAATTGTTGTGATGAAATCATCATGGATGTTGGCTTTGCCAGCCCATTTGAATGTGTTAAGCATGAATGGCTATAGGGTTGATCTCTATTTGAAACCAACAGAATGTTCCCTTTCCCTGTGAGATTGAATCATAAGACAAATGATACAAGAACAGATACGCGGAAACGAGAAATTAAGAAGATAAACAAAAGGAAAAGAAAAGATAGCTAATTTCACACAACTTAAGATTTAATTTAGCAACCAAAGTTATATAAAACTAAGATCTCTAAATTATCATCAAAAGAAACACCAAATTCTTAAGTTGACCTCAAGGGAATCGAATTCCCAAGCAACCAACCTCTCAACAACACACGAATCAACAAGAGCCTACCAAAGGCCTCTCATAAGTTTCTCTCTCTAGAGAAAACCCTAAAACACTCAATATATTCATAATTCATCAAAAGCTAAGTATTGAAATGTTTAGTATACTATTTATACTAAGAAAATAAGGGAGACAACTAGCTCTATTACAATTATACCCTTAATGAAGTAAGGGCCTTATTTGGATGTCTTCTATGGAAGTGAAACTTGAAAAGGCTTGCATTTAAGTACTAGCTCCTTTTTGCATGCATAGCCTCCTTCTCCAAATAGCCTCCCAAGCTATCTTCCATATCTTGAATGTGACGTTCTTGAAGCCTTCCATCCAAGATATCTCCCATATCTTGAAGGCCATACTATGTGGGCCTCCCATGATCTTCAAAGACACCATCTTAATGAAGCTTGATTTACATTGATTTCGTTGCAAAATACTGAATATCTATCGACGCCATTCCAATTCAAAGAATTAAAAAAACTTCAAATTCTCAATTCTCTACGACGTCTAGACCATAAAATATTGTCAGGAACAAGCGAATCAAAATGGAGTTGGTCTTGTATCATTCTCCCCTTCTTGAAAAGGATTCGTCCTCGAATCTAAACCTTGCAAAACTAAAAAGGAGACAAACAAAAACCAAGCCCTCAAAGGATGAGGGTTAGTGTTAGGGTGGACTAACCTACCACCATGCCAAGTAAGCACAAGTTTTTGATATAGCCAAGTATCAACCATTTTCAAGCAACATAAGCTCTCAAGTAGAGCACTAAGAACTTGGATAACCCAAAGATTAAGAAATGAGGATATTCTAAAAGAGCCAAGGGTTTCAATACACCAAGTTGGCAGGACATACAAATGATACTCAATTACAAAATGACACTATTCACACCAAGTTAAGACTTCACCGGGGTCAAAGGGAAAAGATACCTACATATCACGGGCAAGACAACAACTGAGTACCCCAATAGGACCCCGCCCTCCATAAGATGCACTCCTAAGAAGATCATGAATGTCATCATATGCAAAAAGATAATGAAGAAAGGTGTCACACAAAATAACTTCATCTATGGTGTCCTCAAATGTAGTTTCACTATTAAACTCAAAAGCATGGTCAATCATACTTCTACTATTCGGAACACCCAAGGAAGAATTAGCAATTTGCAGACAAGTTTCACCTTCCTTTTGAACACTTTCCCTCCCAATAAGTGGATCACAATTCCTCAAGGAAGGATCTCCATCATTGGGAAGAGAGTTATCATCCCATAGTGGATTTTCAAATACCATGTAGTCACCAAAAGTGGCCACACTTTCAACATTACAAAACATCCCACTAGGTACTTCACTCTCAATAGTCATGTCATCCTCAAATAAAACATTATCCTTTACAAGAGAGTAATCCATGAACAATGAGGAGTCAAAGCATGTCATTTCACTCTCAAAAGAACCAATGTCGTCTTTCAATGCTTTTTCGCTCACATGACTATCTACATGACACACACCACCACTACAAATTGGAGTCTTATCACGTGACACTAAAGTACGATCAAGAGAATCATTTTGACATGAAACAAACAAGGGTGAGATGTCACATTCTTTCAATTGACCAACTATATCAACATCATCACTAACTAGAGGTACATTAAACACATCACAAAGATCCTCAAGTAGTGAATTATCATTACAAGCAAGTTGATCAATACAATTTTCAACACGAGCTGGTAGTATGTTAAACTCGCAAGAATTACTAACATGATGACCACATGACATTGAGTAACCAATCAATTCACAAGTGTCAACACTAGGTGGACACAAATCGATCTTACAAGAAGAATCAATTTGGTCATCTAAAGGATCAACTAGTGTTTGAGCACCTTCATTCGATAATGTACTATCATTCAAAGCACAAGTGTCAACACTAGGTGGACACAAATCAACCTTACAAGAAGGATCAATTCGGTCATCAATAGGATCAACTAGTGTGGGGATACTTTCAACAATGGCATTACCAATACACGGCAAAGAAGCATTAGGCTTAACACAAGGTAAACTAACTTTCATACTTGACTTGACATTAAAATCACACAAAGATGTAGGAGTATAAGGATAAGTGATCTTACCTTGGTGTTCATGCAAGCTCCTTTGACCAATGGAAGGAATGGGTGAGACCGCCGTCCTTGCCTTCAAGCATGGGGTTCTCTCAAAAGAGGTACCCCTCAAAGACTCATTTCTTCTCATATGTGGCTTGGGATATTGGCCTCTCAATATCCTTTTCATGTCCTCCCAAGTCTCGATTGGACTCCTCACTAGTTTCCCACAATATTCCACATACTCCCAATAGTTGACAAGCCTTGAGTCAAAAGTTCAAATGGCTAAGTCCACTTTCTTTTCTTGTGAATAGTTGCAGCTAGCGAAGATTTCATCTATTGTAAACTCCCATTTCTCATATTATTCTCCACTAGCTTCCCTAGTCAAGGTATGCCACTTCACATGGGTATCTCGCACTTTTGCACTTGGACTCCTCCTAGAAAGTATGCATGGAAAGAGAAATTTGCCTTTCTTGTCTACTACAAATCGATGCCAATCTTCTTCATGTGGGATTCCATGCTTTTGGAACCAAGGGACTCCTAAACATACATGACAATTATCCATTGGAAGCACATCACACCAAACCTCCTCTTGGTACTCGCCAAGTGAAATGGATACCATCACCCTCCTATAAACCTAATATCATCCCTCATCATAATAAGGATTTCTCCGGATCACACAAGGTAACCTTAACACTTCAACCGCACTAGGGGTGGTGAAATTTGTGTAACAATCATCATCAAGCATTAGAAATACCTCACTACTACCAATGTTCACCTTGGTCTCCATGAATCGCCTCTTTGGGAATACCTTCTTTTGTATGGGATGACCCCAACTCATACTCATATTCCCACTCATGCCACTTTGCTTCGGAGAGGAATTACTACAAGAAGAAGCATATGCATGCCCACTAGAAGTCCTTCCATAATCAACATTAGCACTTCCACTACCTCCATAGACATACCCTCCACAAGTCTTATTTGTATAAGGATTTTCCTCGAAAGACCCATAAGACACGTGTGAAGGAGAGTCATATCTCGAGTCATCTGCATTACCATGATGTATAGCACAAGAACCTTCACCTTCATCATATGAAGCACAACAAGGTTCTTCTTCATCCCTATATTTGATGTGATTCTTCAAGTTAACAAAGAACCAATCGACCAGGATCTCATTCTTGAAGCGATTTGGCGGGCAGATTTCAAGAAACGGATGTAACTCAAGTTGTATGTCTTGGAATTAGGTTATTCCAAAACAAGGTGAAAGATGACGATCTGAACTATTAAAATAACTATTTATCCGTTTAAAACAAGTAAATATTGAGGGTGGAATGATGGGAAGAAAGTTAAGGTTCTGGGTATGAAATAGAATGAATTTTAATCAAGAAACGCGTTTTTGAATGATCAAGAACCAATAAAGTTCCTAAGTCACCACTTGAAATCAACTTACGTGATAAAGAAACACCACACACTATTGAAAATAAGATAAAGACTATCACCACCTTACTTGAAACCAAAAACAAGGATAAAGAAGACCAAATAGAGAAAATAACTCTATTGCAAAATTTAGGTTTATGCTAAAAAATGTGAATTCTATTTTTACAAGTCATGAGAACCCTTTATATAGGCGTAGGGTCTCTTCTTTTATGACTACAAATCCCTATTCTACTCTAGAAAGGAAATAGCTAAAAATAAGAAAAGTAAAATCCCTATTCTCTAAGGAAAAGAATAAAGAAAACTAGAATCCTACTAGAACTAGGATAAAGATCCTACTAATGATAGGAAATTAAATCCTACTAAAATATAAATCAAGAAACAAGAAACCTATTTAGAAAAGGATTCAAGAAACAAGAATGGGAAATAATCTTCAAACTTGAGCTTCTTGGACTTTTCTTTTTCTTGAATTTCAGTCTTGTGTTTCTTGATTTTTTTGGATTTCTTGATCTTCTTCATCTTTCATCATTCTCCCCTTGTTGAGAAAGACTCGTCCTCGAGTCTAAAGGCTCCATAAATGATGAAAGATTAGCAAATTTTTTTTTGAATAACCCATACTCACCGAGCTCTAAGTTGCATTTTTCTAGCTTGTCATAGAGCTTCATCATGTTGAAAGAAAGCTTTGCATATGGCCGAACTAAATCCCATTTTCTTAGTAGTAACATTATACCATGATTTCTCAAACATATCATCTTAAACTGATCTTCAATGTGTAAACCATGATCATAACTTATTTCCTTTTGATCTTCATGAATCTTGAACACTCTCGTGTCGATGTGGTAATTGCATGCAAAATCTGAGTTAGTGCCACAAAAACCTTTCAATAAATCAAATTCATGTACCGTTGGATCAGGGTTAGAGAATAAATCATGTCTTCTTATGAGCTCCTCGATGATTTTGATGCTCTCATATTTGATATGATTATAGCCATTAACCTCGATGAAATTGAGAGATATTAAATCTACACTTTCTTGCAAAGATTCAACCTTTTGAGGAATAAATCTTGCTTGAATTAGATAATAAATTAAACTCTCATTCATAGACTCCTTTTTCAGCAACTTATTCTCTTTCTCTTCCAAATCTTAATGGTTTGTTGGTCCTATGCAATCCGTTACTTTGGTTGGTGTGGAGTAAGAAACAAAATCTGTATTCTTTTTGAAATCCCTTTGGGGAAACTCGATCTCACAAATAGTTGGATGCTCCAATGGATCCTCGTCAAATTTTGGAGGTAAATCCTCCACTTGTGGATCCAATTCATTCTTCTCCTCCATTTGCTGTTCCACATTTATGGGACCAATGATTTGTAATTTGATCACAAAAGAATCATCGACATACTTGGAGTCTTTAGCAACATCTTCTGGATTCAAGGGAACTAAATTGATTTTTCTTCCATCATGCAAGAAAGAATAGCTATTACGATATTCATCATATTTAGCATCCCTATCATACACCCGTGGTCTTCCAAGTAATAAGTGGCAAGCATCCATCTTTATTACATCACACCAAACAAGATCTTTATATATTTTGCCTATAGAAAAAGAAACTAGGCATTGACGAGTTACCTCTAAATCACCATCATCATTCTCAAATTTGATGCTATAAGGATATGGATGAGGTTTTATTAACAAGCCAAGTTTAGAAATCATCTCTTCAGAAACAACATTAACATGACTTCCTTTATCAATGATTACCCAACATACCTTCATGGGAGGTACATCTAGTATGGAAAAGAGATTCCTTTTTCCATAGTTTTTCATATTCTTGAACCCAACGTCCTCTTCTTTCCTGCATATAATCCATAATATTCCTCAACTGTGCTCTGATACCAAATTGATGTGATTCTTCGAGTTAACAAAGAACCAATCGACCAGGATCTCATTCTTGAAGAGATTTGGCGAGCAGATTTCAAGAAACTAACGTAACTCAAGTTGTATGTCTTGGAATTAGGTGATTCCAAAGCAAGGTGAAAGATGACAATCTGAAATATGAAAATAACTATTTATCCGTTTAAACAAGTAAATATTGAGGGTGGAATAATGGGAAGAAAGTTAAGGTTCTAGGTATGAAATAGAATGAATTTTAATCAAGAAATGAGTTCTTGAATGATCAAGAACCAATAAAGTCCCTAAGTCACCACTTGAAATCAACTTACGTGATAAAGAAACACCACACGCTATTAAAAACAAGATAAAGACTATCACTACTTTGCTTGGAATAAAAAACAAGGATAAAGAAGACCAAATAGAGAAAATAACTCTATTGCAAAATTTAGGTTTATGCTAAAAAACGTGAATTCTATTTTTACAAGTCATGAGAACCCTTTATATAGGCCTAGGGTCTCTTATTTTATGACTACAAATCCCTATTCTACTCTAGAAAGGAAATAGCTAAAAACAAGGAAAGTAAAATCCCTATTCTATAAGAAAAAGAATAAAGAAACTAGAATCCTACTAGAACTAGGATAAAGATCCTACTAATGATAGGAAATTAAATCCTAATAAAATATAAATCATGAAACAAGAAACCTATTTATAAAAGGATTCAAGAAACAAGAATGGGAAATAATCTTCAAACTTGAGCTTCTTGGACTTTTCTTTTTCTAGAATTTCAGTCTTGTGTTTCTTGATTTTCTTGGATTTCTTGATCTTCTTCATCTTTCATCATTGGTGTGATTCTTCGAGTTAATAAAGAACCAATCGACCAGGATCTCGTTCTTGAAGCGATTTGGCGGGCAGATTTCAAGAAACGGACGTAACTTAAGTTGTATGTCTTGGAATTAGGTGATTCCAAAACAATGTGAAAGATGACGATATGAACTATGAAAATAACTATTTATCCATTTAAAACAAGTAACTATTGAGGGTGGAATGATGGGAAGAAAGTTAAGGTTCTGGGTATGAAATAGAATGAATTTTAATCAAGAAATGCGTTTTTGAATGATCAAGTACCAATAAAGTTCCTAAGTCACCACTTGAAATCAACTTACGTGATAAAGAAACACCATACGCTATTGAAAACAAGATAAAGACTATCACCTCCTTGCTTGGAATCAAAAATAAGGATAAAGAAGACCAAATAGAGAAAATAACTCTATTGCAAAATTTAGGTTTATGCTAAAAATTGTGAATTCTACTTTTACAAGTCATGAGAACCCTTTATATAGGCCTAGGGTCTCTTCTTTTATGACTACAAATCCCTATTCTACTCTAGAAAGGAAATGACTAAAAACAAGGAAAGTAAAATCCCTATTCTATAAGAAAAAGAATAAAGAAAACTAGAATCCTACTAGAACTAGGATAAAGATCCTACTAATGATAAGAAATTAAATCCTACTAAAATATAAATCAAGAAACCAGAAACCAATTTAGAAAAGGATTAGAGAAACAAGAATGGGAAATAATCTTCAAACTTGAGCTTCTTGGACTTTTCTTTTTCTTGAATTTCAGTATTCTGTTTCTTGATTTTGTTGGATTTCTTGATCTTCTTCATCTTTCATCAATCTTCCTCATGAGACACATGAGTACCACTCTCTTCATATTCTCCTTCAAAATGGTAATTCTCTTCTCGAACTTCCTCATGATCACCATTCCCCATATAGCCGTCATATTCCCCATCGTCACACCCGTGATAGCTCCCACAGTCCTCCCCTTCGTAACTACAACCATCATCGTCATAACAATCGTAATCGCCACCATATGAATCAGAATCCATGGAGAAGTACCTGTAAAGAAAACTTAGCAAACACGTTAGTAGTAAAGAAACCTCACCACACTCGTGTTTACACTCGTTTGTGCTCGGCTAGCACCACTCAAATGAACTCACACACTCTTAGCTTTTACCACTCAAATGGATGGGCCGATGTTGATTCTCGATTGGATTCGGTTGCTTGCAAGGTGCACAATTGCTACTTGCGATCGAAATGAATTCTTGTTAGACTAGAAGAAAGAGGACGACTCAACTCAAATAAACGCACTTGAGCCAAGAAATTAACAACGAGGTAAAAATGAAGAAAAGCACGAAAAGAATTAGCACGAATGAAAATGCGAACACAAGAACTGGTAAACATAAAGTAGGAATAACTACTAAATGGCAACTAGTTGAGAGACAAGAAAACGAAATGCAAAAATTGGGAAAATAACTAAAATTTCGGGCTCGGGTAGGTGATAACTTGAAAACACGACCGGGAAGCCCCAATTGATCCAAGGTATCAATTTGAAATAACAGGAATTTTAAAATTTCTATAATCTTTTTTTTTTTTTTTTTTTTTTTTTTTGCTCCCTATCAAAGAATTAGGGACACAAAACCATCAAGCAATCCCAAGAAATTTTTTGGAATTGAATTGAATTAAGAACAAGATTTGCACCTTAGGAAATACGACTGAACTTTACCAAATACGGTCCGTCTTTGGATATACGGTCCGTATTTGTGAAATACGACTGGGCTTCCAAGTTATACGGTCAGTCACCTTCAATTATACGGGCCGTATTTTATGCTACAGTCCGTATTGTCAACCGTATTTAAGAATATACCCAAAACAGTAAGCTCCTTGAGTTATACGGTCCAACTTACCTCAACTTATACGGGACGTAATTCAATATACGATCTACTATACGGTCTGTACAATGAAATACGGGCCGTATTTAGTGATATCTCCCAATACAGTAGCTTCTGTGTGCTTGACACTTTATACGGACATAACTATATGGTCCGTAATTTACAATACGGTCCGTATTGTATGACCGTATTTAGAGATGTCACGAAACAGAATGTCCCACTTTTTGTGTTGAGTTATATGGCTGACTCCTAGCGGATTATACGGTCCGAGTATTGATATACGGATCGTATACCATGAACGTATTTCCACTTCCACTGATGACGTATTGTACGATGTACCTCGATCCTTGGTTAGATTTTCTGAATTTCGTTGACTTGTTGGACCCACACAACCTAGTATTTTCCCCTTTGGGGTAGGAAAACACCTTTTGACAACTTTGAAAAAATTATGTTGGATCAAACGCAACTTTTAGTCATCTTCTTCCCTATGAAGATTTGAAGGTTGCTCAAGAACACTATGAACACCCAAATTTCAACTACCTTCAAATCAACTTGTTTTCACTTCAATTTTCAGATCTAGGCTCCCCTTCACTTGTAGAACAAAGCCCAATAGGTTTCAAGTTCCAATTTCACCCAAATGAATAAGACCCACTTCAAGTTCTTCAACTCAACAATGGTGAAAATCTCAAAATAACTTGGAATGACTCGAAACTTCGGATTTGAAACCCTAAAACTCTTAAGGAACTCAAATCTAACACTAGAATCAACAACAAACAAGGATTTGAAACAATTTTTTTTATTTTCGAATTTTGGGGATTTTTTTTATATAGTAACAAACCCTAGGCTAGATTTCATAGAAAAATCTAATACAACCTCTGATACCAATTAATATAAGAACGGATACGCGGAAACGAGAAATTAAGAAGATAAACAAAAGGAAAAGAAAAGATAGATAATTTGACACAACTTAAGATTCAATTTAGCAAACAAAGTTATATAAAACTAAGACATCTAAATTATCATCAAAAGAAACACAAAATTCTTAAGTTAACCTCAAGGGAATCGAATTCCCAAGAAACCAACCTCTCAACAACACAAGAATCAACAAGAGCCTACCAAAGGCCTCTCATAAGTTTCTCTCTCTAGAGATAACCCTAAAACACTCAATATATTCATAATTCATCAAAAGCTAAGTATTGAAATGTTTAGTATACTATTTATACTAAGAAAATAAGGAAGATAATTAGCTCTATTACAATTATACCCTTAATGAAGTAAGGGCCTTGTTTGGATGCTTCCATGGAAGTGAAACTTGAAAAGGCTTGCATTTAAGTACTAGCCCCTTTTTGCATGCATAGCCTCCTTCTCCAAATAGCCTCCCAAGCTATCTTCCATATCTTGAATGTGACGCTCTTGAAGCCTTCAATCCAAGCTATCTCCAATATCTTGAAGGCCATCCTCTGTGGACCTCCCATGATTTTCAAAGACTCCATCTTCATGAAGCTCGATGGAGTTGGTCTTATATCAACAAATACAGTCAAAGAGCATGTACATGTGAGGCAAACTAACCCCTGGAACCCCCACATTATTAGAGATATCATAGAAGCCCTTTTATATTTGTTTTGATATGAATATTCTCAAGTATAATTCTATATGTGTATGTATATTGGTGATGACTTGAAATAAAGACCAGTCTTTGGCCCATTTGGAATTCTTTTGTCCCTTCTTCTTTTTCTATTTTTGTGCATTGTTGCAATGAGATATTTCACCTGGTATACAAGGTATATACCCCATATGTATACTTCGGTGTATATTGGGTGGTATATCATGTATACCCATGGTATACTGTTTATTGTTTATGAGATGGAACTGATACTTGTTGAACCGGGCTTATCCCCTTTAAATGCTATCTTCATAACTAATTTGGGCTTTCCTTGACTATCATTTTCATTCCACTTCGTATTGGGCCTATCGTATTTTCTTTTTCTTTTAATTATGTTCGGGCTTTGCCTTCTCATCTGCTTGGTTTTCGATTGCCCTTACGCTGTCGCAGTGGATATAAGTGAGCTATATTTTATATAAATGTTTATATGTGTGATCATGTTTGAGTGCCTTTCCTTTTAGTTTATGTTCAATTGGTTATTAAGTATAGATGCCTTTTAACCTCAATTCCCCGTTTCGCTTCTCTTCTTTTTCATGAAACTCTACGACATGGGATATTTGGGCTGAGTTCGCCAAGCCACTGTTGGGCCAGAGGCTCAACCTTCATCTTACATCGAGTCCGCATAAAATGTTGGAGGCCCATCCATGGGTGAAAATGGTTAACTAGTGGGCTCGGTAGGCCCACCAGCCTCACTTTCTCTTTTTATATTGTGTGTATGTATTTGTATGAACACTTGTAAATATTGAAACCCATTGGTTAGAACTTAGAAGAATAGGCAAACGACATGTATATCGTTTAGTATGGATAGGAACCCGGTTACTTTTTTCAAACTTAGACCCCCCAAAAGATAAGTGATTATATCTTTTCAAAGAAATTTTGAGTGAACAAATAACTTTGTCATCTTTCCATACAGAATTGAAAAATGGGTGAACCAAATTGTCACGATTTTCCTAAATTTAAAAAACTTTCAGAAAAACCTGGACATAAACTGTGGACATTTTTAGCAAAAGTACAATTCTTTTTTAAACTGAATTTGCAAATGAAAGGTTAACACAAGAATCTGATTTGTAAAGGGTAAATATATTTGAAAAGGATTTTCAAATGGTTTAATGGACTTCAAATGATTCAAGTGTTTCCAATTAAATTTTCAAACCTTTTAGGCCAAGCCCACTTCAAGTGAAATAAAACAAAGGGACTTGGACCCAAGTTAGAGGAAAGGGTTTTAAATAGGATATGGTTGGCCTTCAAACATAAGTGAAATGAATAAATAACTTGTAATGGAAAAAAGGGCATTTTTATAAACTTGTATAAATTTCATGGCATCTTTTACGAATGACATGTGCTTGGAACCTCTTTCATGGAAAACCTATAAGGATAAAAAAGGACATAACATTTGGATCAAATTAAGTCGAACTCTACTCAAGAGAGATCATAAGTGTGGTTTTGGTCCGGAAGTGAAATGACCACTTTAAAACCTTATATGCAGTTTCAAAGGGAATTCACTTCTTTCTTCAAAACAATGGGATTTTTGCTAAAATATTTCAAATGATATGGCATGACAAGATATATAAGATTTTAAACTATTATAAGCATCTAATTACAAAATCACACATTGAAGCTCGAAGTTCAATCGTATTATGCAGATTCTTAATATCGGAGAATCTTAACGCCTTCCCAGAGGAATCACAAGAACCCTTACCTCGAACTCTAGTTTTAAAGGATTTTTCTCTTGTTTGAATAAACCCTTTAAATTTGGTTTTCCTAATTTCCCTTATAAATTAGGTGGCGACTTTAAAAAAATAATAAATTCAAAAGAGCCCACAAATTCGAAGTAGCTTTTATGCCTCGCGTAAAAGTGAACCGTAACAGATAGCGACTCTGCCAGGAATTTTTCAAATAGGTTATAACCATAAGGGTTTCAATATAACTTGATTTCTTGTAATTATTTGCTTATTTTTTACTTTCTTCTATATATAACTGTCATTGTATGCATATCATAAACTCTGCCAAATTGGAAAAAACTGCATGGTTTCAAAGGTGACACACGGGTTCGCGGTCGAAAATTCACTAAAAAAAACACAAATTATTTCCTTGGAACCTATTGAAGGCGGAGTTGGTCCGCGGTCATCCAACAGCCGACAATGGTTCACCTCGACTAGTCCGCTCAAGTCCCCAAGTCATTTAAAAAGCCCACTCTAGTATTGACTAGGATGGAGCGAAGCCCAAATCCCATTGGACTAGCGCATGCTCACCTAGTCGGGCTTGGATATTTGAGACGTATCGAAGCCCATTAAGAGATTACCTTGTGTCAAGACGGTCTATGACCCTAAGGCACCGCATCCCACTATGTGCTTGTCTCGACCCAACCGGAGGGCCATGACGGGCACCCGGTGCTAACCCACCCAGGCACCTCTTATGTACAATCATCTTCACATCTAGGTGAGCCACATGGCCTACTCATGATTCCTATACATCAACAATACTAATCACATCAGGAAATGACACATTTATATCATGATCAACAACAATTCCCATATCCACATACAAAAGCCGATGAGGCTAACAAAATAATATACAAAATATGAGCCGACAAGACCACGAGACATCTAACCATACGCAACTATCTACGAGCCTCTAAGAAGAGTAGGTAACATCATATAGACGGAACAGGACCCCGCCATGCCCTTATGTATGTACACAAAAGAATAATACCAATAGCTATAGCTCCGGATGAAATGGAGCTCCTCTATGCAGTTCCTGAACAAGAAATCTATGGATCTAGCCTGTCTCTCTGTCCACCTGCGAGCATGACGCAGCGTCCACAAATAAAAGGACATCAGTACGAATAATGTACTGAGTATGTAAAGAATGATCAATAACATTATGAAAGCAAAATAAATAGCATAAGATAGACGAGTCATGAAATGAAAGAGCTAGGTATACCTCTAGCGACGTTTGTCATATTTACTTACCCTCTTTCTAATGGGAAACTTCCATTTCATACATTCATATATTCAGAAGTATCATACCCGACCATAGAGGTTTGGTGTCATACATACCCGACCAGGATAAGTTTTTGTGTTATACATACCTGGCCCTACCAAGGCTCAGTGTTATCCGTACCCAACTGCAGTGGTGTGCGCGTGATAAATATCATACCTGGCCCTATAAGCTCGGTGTCACATAGTAGCTATTCATACTTATATACATATATACATATACATACTAGTCCATAAGTATCATCCACGATATCGTTTTTGTTACATCTTTCCTTAGAGGATCAACTGTCATATAAAGGGGGCAATGGCATCGTGAAAATATCGAGAATCATGAGCTTTAGTAATTCTAGGGATGGAATCATTTAGAAGGCATTTTGGAACCCATGAGGAGGTATATAGCAAAGGAATCATGCCTTAATGAAATATGGGTTAGCCTTACATACCTTGTAATCTTCTTAACTACTATGTTCCCCGTCGAAGCTTGGAGAATCTACATTTAGAAGGATTCATGTCATGGTTAAGCATTAATGATACTCTTAAATTCAACTAGAACAATTAATGATCTAAAGAAAATTAGGTAGCATTTCCCCTATTTCATCAACTTCCACCATATTACAAAACAACTCCCAAACAACCACAATAACATCCACAATATCATAATCAAGTAATCGCATTCCATTAAGTCTTCAAAATTCATTCTCATGTTCAACTTATACTAACAACTTCACACCCATCCTTAGCACATTTTCATAGAATGCTTCCTCATCACTATTATTATTTTCCATAACAAGATTATACCTATATCACACTTACTACTCAAAAACATCATATAAGCTACATTTAGACCTTATTTTCTACTTTCTTCTTCTACCCAAGTTGTTCAACAACCAAGCATTCATGATAACATGAAATAAGCATGAAAACTAACCTTTTATCTTGTAAGAATAAGCTTTGGAGCAGCTATCAACTTATATGAAAACCCTAGCTTCAATACCCAAGAATATCTTGTAGTCTACTAACCCTAGCAAGACTTCTAACACATGGGTACCTTGATTCTTGCCTCTTAATCTTTGTTTTCTCTTAGGTTAGAGTGAGACATGCTTGGAGAAGGGTTTGGAGCTCTCAATACTTGAGGATATGTGGAAGAATGAAATAAAAGAACAAGGGTCTTCTATTTATACAAAAAGAAATAAAGCTGCCCGATGGACTTATACGGACCAATTATACGCTCCGTATAATATTATACGGTCCGTATAAGTGGATCGTATAACACCACCAAGAAAATGTCCCTCTCTGTAAGGGTCATGTTATATGGACCCCCCTTATACGGACCGTATAAGTGGTCGTATAACTCACAGTTATCCGAAACTTTCTCTCGTTGATTCGTTTGACTTCCAATCCTTGTGGAACGTTTTTGGCACTTATATAGCACTTCATTAACCATGCAATGGTCCCTATTGCAGCCCCTCAAGACATTACAAAATAAATATTAGCTCAAGTATAGCGAAAGCCTTTCCAAACGCGACTTACATTTCACTTCCTTCAACAAACTTAGGCTCATATATTCATATAACTTCAAAATCTTATAGTATGCACCTTAATCTATCTAATGCTTTCCTTAATCTCGTATGGATTTCATGTTCATCTTAAGCTCATATTAGCCTACTCACAAGGCAAAAAAATTCGGAATTTCCAAGGTGTAGCATTCTCCCCCCCTAAGGAACATTCATCCTTGAATGTTAAGTTATTGAGGATTCTATAAAAATTTCGCCAGAGTTTCCCCTATAAAATGACACTGCCATCCCGTCACAGCAACCCAAAATACACCGCCTCACTGGGCTACAACAACAACATCAATAACCATGGCCACACCTGACCAGGAAAACATCAAGGAAAGCACTACATACCTGAGGGCAATGGCATCTCCGCCTGAGTTCCCCCTGGAGGTGGAAATAAACGCGAGTACCGGAACTTCATGTCTTCTTCTACTTCCTAAGTCATTTCCTCTCTATTATTACTCCTCCATAAAACTTTAACTGAAGCTACATCTTTGGTTCTGAGTCTCCGTACTTGCCTATCTAGAATGGCAATGGGAACTTCTTCTTAGGATAATTGCTCGGTGACTTGAACATCATCTACCAGTACAACTCTAGAAGGATCTCCAATACACTTACGAAGCATCGATACATGGAAAACCGGGTGAACTGACTCCAAATCAAGTGGTAGATCTAAATCGTAAGCCGCTTGGCCTACTTTGCGTACAATATCATAAGGTCCAATATACCGAGGACTAAGCTTTCCCTTTTTGCCAAATCTCATAACGCCCTTCATTGGCGACACCTTTAAGAATACCCAATCTTTCACTTGGAACTCTAAGTCCCTTCGACGATTATCTGCATAGGGCTTCTGACGGCTCTGAGCTGTTAATAATCGATCTTGTATAAGATTGACTTTCTCTATAGCTTGTTGGACCAAGTCTGGCCCTATCAATTTGGTCTCTCCTACTTCGAACCACCCAATTGCAGATCTGCACTTGCGTATAAAGCCTCATACGGGGCCATCTGGATGCTAGAATGATAACTGTTGTTGTAAGCAAACTCAATAAGGTGAAAAAGATCATCCCAACTACCTCCAAAATCCAATATACATGCCCGTAGCATATCCTCAAGGATCTGAATGGTACGTTCAGCTTGTCCTTCAGTCTGCGGGTGAAATGCTATGCTAAGACTCACCTGAGTCTCCAAACCTTCTTGGAAAGTTTTCTAGAAATTGGATGTGAATTTAGTCCCTCTATCGGAGATAATAAATACTGGAACACCGTGAAGGTGCACTATCTCTTAACATAAAGCTTTGCATAATCTTATGCTCCATATGTAGTTCTGACCGGTAAAAAATGAGCTGACTTTATGAGTCTATCTACAATCACCCATATAGAATCATACTTACCTCGAGAACGGGGTAAGCCTATAATGAAATCCATGTTAATTACTTCCCATTTCCAAGTCGGAATTTCCATAGCTTATAACAATCCACCGGGCTTTTGGTGTTCAATTTCCACTTGCTGACAAGACATTAGGCCACTAATTCTGCTCTATCTTTCTTCATCCCATTCCACCAATATATAGATTTAAGATCATGATACTTTTTCGTTGCTCAGGGGTGAACGGAATAGCGAGAACAATGGGTTTCTTTCAAAATCTGTTGACGTAACCCTGCGATATCGGGAACACACGACCTGCCTCGACATTGGAGAACTCCATCTCCTGAAATCTCAAAGGATGACTTTTCCTTCTGAGGGAGTGTATTTCTGTAATGAACTAGCATGGGATCATCATACTGGCTCTCTTTCACTTCAACCAGTAGTGACGAGATAGCTGAATTCTGAATGGTAGCTCCCATATTGCCTAAGTCCACTACCCGAACTCCTAGGCTAGCTAATTATTGGAGCTCATGAACTAACTCTTTTTTCTCTGGCTGAACATCGCATAAACTTCCCATGAATCTACGGCTAAGAGTATCGGCCACAACATTTGCTTTCTCGGGATGATATAGGATGTTAACATTATAATCTTTCAACAACTCCAACCATCGCCTCTGCCGCAAATTCAATTCCTTCTGCTTGAAAATATCTTTGGAGGCTCTTATGATCCGTATAGATATCCATATGGACACCGTACAAATAATGCCTCCACATCTTTAATGCATGAATCACTGCATCCAACTCAAGATCATGGGTCGGATAATTCTTCTCATGTTTGTGCAACTGCCTTGAGGCGTAGGCAATTACCTTACCATACTGCATCAATAACCATCCTAATCCAACGCCCGAAGCATCACAATAGACAACATATCCTTCTAGTCCTTCTAGTAGCGTCAAAACTGGGGCAGAAGTTAACCTGTTCTTTAGCTCTTGGAAACTATGTTCACAAGCATCCGTCCATTGAAATTTAGCTGATTTCTGGATCAACTTCGTGAGGGGTGGAGAGATAGAAGAAAATCCTTCTACAAACCTCCTGTAATAACCTGCTAAGCCCAGAAAACTACAAACCTCCATAGGTGTTGTAGGCCTTGGCCAATTCTTCACGGCCTCAATATTTTGGGTATCCACCCGAATACCATCGGCTGAAATAACATGCCCCAAAAAGGTCACCGAATTCAACCAGAATTAACACTTGGAAAATTTGGCGAATAACTCTCGCGTCTGGAGAATCTTAAGGACGGTACGCAAATGATCCGCATGTTCTGCTTTGGATCGAGAATATACTAGGGTATCATCAATGAACACGATCAAAAATAAATCTAGGAAAGGTCTGAACACATTGTTCATTAAATCCTTGAATACTGCCGGCGCAGTAGTTAACCCAAATTACATTACCCGAAACTCAAAATGGCTATATCTTGTTCTGAAAGACGTCTTAGGAATATCCTTCTCCCTAACTCTCACCTGATGATACCCGGATCTCAAATCTATTTTTAAAAACCATTTGGCACTCTGCAATTGATCGAATAAGTCGTCAATCCTTGGAAGAGGATATTTGTTCTTGATCGTCACTTTATTCAGTTGCCGATAGTCAATGCACATTCGGAAGGAGCCATTTTTCTTCCTCACAAATAACACGGATGCTCCCCACGGGGAAGAACTAGGCCTAATAAAACCTTTTTCAAGCAAGTCCTTCAATTGCTCGTTCAATTCTTTTAACTCTGCGGGAGCCATTCTATAAGGAGGAATGGATAAGGGCTTGGTATCCGGTAGCACATCAATAGCAAAATCAATCTGTTATATCCCGTATTTTTAAATATTGGGATATTCTAAAGCTAATCGCGACAAGTTAAGGACAAGACTATTTTGGGATACGAGGTAGAGACTTTTAACTTCTGATTTTGTTTCAATGCACAAGTTGCTTATAAATTTTATTTGGTATAGAAATATTATTGGAGATTAGGGATTAATTAACCATGATTAGATTATTAAGTGGGATTAATAACTTAATTACTTCATTAATTGGCCATTGTGGCCGTGTGGGCCCCACCCGTGACTTGGCCAAGTGTGATTGGCTCAAGCCATGAGTGGGACATGTGTCCAACTCTTAGGCTTCATATATAAGTCAATTGGATGACTCAAAATTCATTTCTTCATCTTCAACAAACATAGAAAACTAAGAGATAGAAAGAGAGACTCTCGGCCATGGCTGGCCGAGATTGAAGTTCCTTAGTGTTGATCAAAAGATAATTTTTTTTCAAGCATTTCAACTCCTTAGAAGGTGTATAACAACGTGTAGTATTCATTGGAGTAGCAAGAACAAGTATTAATTCAAGGCACAAATTCAAGCCAAGTTGAGAAGTCAAGTGTTAAAGGTAAGGTTTAATCTTCTTTTGCATTTATTATGGATGGTTTGTGCGTGTTGTAGTGTATAGAAATGAATGAAATCCATGGAACTTGGTGTTGGTGTTGAAGCCGTGTAGGGGCTTCTTGTGTAGGAAATGGTAAATTGATTTTGCTTGGTATTTTAGTTATTGTTGTTATGGATTTTGTGACGAAAATGAAACTAGTTGATGGTTCAAATTGGAGTTGAAATCGTTGGTGGGCTATTGTAGAAATTAGTATGTTGTTAATATAGTTCCTTACGTTTATATGGATAATATTGTAACATATGGATTCTTTGGTATAGTTCATGAATTTGGAAGGAAAGAATGTGTTGTTGTTATTCTTGTTGAACTTGGAAGATTATATGTTGTATTGTGTGTTGGTTGGGCTGTTTTGGAGTGTTGTACGGGCTGTCCGGAATGTCCTCGAGTCATGTTGAATAGTATCGGGTTGATACTTGAATGTATGATTAGTGACGTTGGCTTGGTTGTATGTAGTTGGCTTGAATATAAGCGAAACGTCGTGTTATACCTCACATTTTGTACATTTGAATATTCCGAGGTAATGGCGGGAAGTTGAGGATAAGGTTATAAATTTTTTTTAGAATGTACAAGTTGAGTAGTCATCTTTTATTGGTATGAAGAATTAAGGGTAAAGTTGGAACAGGGAAAAATTGGAGGCTAAGAGTTGGGGAAAATAATTTCATGAAATGGCCAAAAGGCCAAGGTGGCCGTGGGCCCCACCCATATGTTGGCCAATATTTTCATGCCATGAAATGGCACATGTGTACATTATATATTTGTGGAAGCTTAGTATATGTGTATGGACAAAGATGACTATGCAAGATTAATATTCATCATTTATTGATTTAAGAAAATTCTAGAGAATTTGAGAAAATTGGAAAAAAAAATTGGAGGGAAAAATAGGGTCACATGACCGGCCATGTGCCCCCTTTATATATATATATATATATGTGATGCAAAATAAGACACAATTCATCTTTCCAATTTTAGAAGGTTCATGAGTGATGGAGAAAAAAAAAAAAAAGGAGAAGGTCGGCTATGGGGCTGGCCGAATACAGCCCCTAAACTTTGATTGTGAAAAATTCTTTTCTCCTCGTTTCTTTACTAATTGGAAGGCCCTCGTCGACGTGGAGTAGTTGTTGGAACAAGAAAACCATCCGTTCTTGCAAATGGTAGTCCTAGCCGAGAAGACAAGTTGAAGGAAAAAAAGGTAAGGTTCAATCTTCCTTACATGTTTTATGGGTGTTTATGCATGTTGTGATATGTGAAAAGGAATGAAACTCATGAAATTTGGGTGTGTTGAATGGTGGCCGTGTATATGAGGTTGGTGTAAGTATGACGAACAAATTTTATTTAGTGTTTTGGTTGTTGTTTGTTGTGGATTATGTAATGAAAATGAAGGTTTGATGATTCTAATGGAAGTCGTAAATTTTGTGGGCTGATTTGGAACATAATGTGATTTTAACATAGTTGCTTGAATTTATGAAAGTAATGTTGCCAATGTGTGGATTGTTGATGTAGTGTATGAATTTGGAAGAAAGAAACGTATTGTTGTTGTCTTTATGGAGATTGGTAGTTTCGGGTGAAGTGGCATATGGTTTGGATTGTTTTGAATATTGTATGAATTGCTTGGAATGCTTGTAAATCGTGTTTGAACGGCCTCGGATTAACACTTGAACATATGATCAATGATGTTGGTTGGAATGTACGTAGTTTGTGTGAATATAAATGAAATGTTGTTAAATTGTGTAGAAAGGAATTATTGATGTTAGAATGTGTTTTGAATCACCTATGCATATTGTTGGTATGGTTGTTGGGTTGGTTGTTGTTGATTTGGCCGAGTTGAATTCTCGGGGACGTTGAAGTTATAGGGGAGATCTTTGCCGAAATTTTTATAGACGAAGTGTTAATGTGGAATTGAGTTCTTAAGTGCTATGGCTAACGATTGTTACCTAATGACGTTATTGTAGATCGTGAGAAGTCGAGACCCAAGTTTGGATTAATTTAGGAAGCGGCTAAGGTATGTAAAGCTCACCTTTCTTTCTTTTGGCATGTCCTAGTTGAAAATAAGTTATGACACGTTTCCCGAGGTAACTCTATTCTTGCAATCCGAGCATGTTTATGATTCTTATTTGTTTCTTGATATTCATATTCTTAATGTAACCAAGATATGGTCTTTATGTCATTAGTAAGATTTGGATTTCAAAAATTGCATATAAGTTGTGTTTCCAAAAGAGTGATGTTTTTAAATGACTTCGTAACTACGAACGTCCGTATCTTTCATAGAAAGGCTCGGATTACTTCGATATGTTCGTATGTGATTCCATAATATGTAAGGTCCGTAACTTTCCGAGGCGGGCCCGAATTGATTCGATATATGACTATGATCCCTACGATATTCTAATATGCTCATGATATATGATATGTTTCCGAGTAGTGTCCGAAAGCTATTTGATATAATGTTTTTCCGAATTTTCAAGATGCTTTGATATGCTTACGTTATATGATTTATATATATTCTGGAATATGATCAATTGGTTTCAGAGCCGGTGGTGGGGCAAACCCAATGGTGGGGCAAACCTCAGCAGGCTCGCTGAGTCCCAAAGTGGGGGGTGAGCGTAAGGCCGCCTTAGGCGAATCACACATTGGTTTAGGCGAATCCCACATTGGTATAGGCGAATCCCACATCGGTTAATGTCAGCTTACTTATTCATTGAGTCTGTGATGATGATTTATGTGCATTTGGTTTCTCACTACTCTGCTCGTGCGGCGCAGCCACTCTTTCCTGCGTCCGGGCCGGGGTGTGTATTCATGCACATTTCTGCATTGTTCACCGCGTCCCTCCATGGAGGGCCGGGGCACGTATATTTACCGCATCCCTTGCTAGCGGGGCCGGGGCACGTTATATGATATGATGATATGGGGGAGGTGGCCAGGATGGCATATGATGATTCTCTTTTACTGCGTCCCTCCATGGAGGGCCGGGGCACGTTGCATGTTCATGCATATGATGGTTTTATATACTGCGTCCCTCATTAGAGGGCCGGGGCACGTTACATGTACACGTTATATTTGCATATTATGATTTTACTCACGGAGTCCCTCAATAGAGGGCCGGGACACGCTATATGTTTTTACGATGATTTTATAACATTGATATGCATGATATATGTTTTCAAAAGCAAGTCCTATGATTGTCTGTACTCTGTATTTCGGTATGATCCCGCTTACTACATTTCATGCTTTACATACTCAGTACATACTCCGTGCTGACCCCCTTTCTTCGGGGGCTGCGTTTCATGCCACGCAGGTACACCCGGCTGAGCTGAAGATTTTAGTAGAAGATGTTCCAGCGGGATTGGCGAGCTCCATTTTCTCCGGATGTCTTTTGGAGTCGGATTATCATGTTATGGTTTCATGTTCTGGGTTAGAGACTTTGCAGACAGTGTCGTGGGTATAAGATGTTGGTGATGTAAGCGGCTATGTAAGCCGATGTATTATTACGCATTTTATTATAAGTTTTATATATTATAGATTTTACTTGATTTGAAAGAGACGAAAAGTATGTTTGCTCTCCGAAAAAGTTTCATTATGTATTTATGTTATGGCTAAGGGCCCAGTATGGTTACGAGTGTTACTAGAATCAGTGGGTCCGCTCAGCCCTAGGTAAGGGTCGGGTGCCCATCACACCCTATCAGATTAAGGGTGTGACACGTCGTCTAATTGTCTAGAAAGGAATTATAAACTTTAGGATACATTTTGAGTCTCTTCGTAGTTTAATCGTAGTTCTTGACGTCTTAATATAGGTTGAGACACTATTGGGTAGCGTATACATGTTGTGTTGCGAGTAAACGCTAAAGGTATGTAAAGCCTACCCTTTCTTTCTTTTCGCATGTCCTAGATGTAAGTATGATACGATATGAGCTTTGGGGTGATTCTATTCATAAGTTCCGAGCATTTATTATGATTCTTATTCACTTCTTGATATTAGAATTCTTAAAATAGTCGAACTACTACCCTCGAGCTTTCTATACGATCGGGTAGTAAATGATATATGAAAGTTTCTCTTCCTGAAAAACTCTATATTAACTAATGACCATAACTTTTATAAGTTGTCTCGTATTAACTGATACATGTCTATGATCCCTGAGGCGTTATCTGACATAGTTTGTAATGATATTCAAAGAGTACTATGTGTGACTATTATCCTGATACTCGGGCGTTGATTAGTCTACTTATCTATTGAGTCTCAAAAGATGATTTATATACATATGGTTACTCGCTACTCTGCTCGTGCATCTTTGTTATCACATCTTTCACTGAGTCCCGGGCCAGGACACGTTCTCGTGTACAGATCCATTGCATTATTCACCGAGTCCCTCACTAGAGGGCCGGGACACGTTATATGTATATGTATATGATAATATGATGACATGATGATATGATGATACGGGGATGGCGGCCAGTATGGCATATGATGATTTTATTCACCGAGTCCCTCACTAGAGGGCCGGGACACGTTACATATACATATGTACAGGATGATTATCTAATTATGTCACTAAGCCCCATAACAGGTTGAGTATGATATTGAAATGCATGATTTATGTTTCAAAGGTAAGCCTTGTGTTTTTTTTCTGGTTATTGTACTAGTTTCTATACCCCTTATTTCAGAATGATCCTGTTTACTGTATTTCATGCTTTACATGCTCAGTACATATTAAAATCTTGACTCTCCCTTTCTTCGGGGTGCGTTTCATGCCCGCAGGTACAGATACTAGCTTCGGTGATCCGCCAGCTTAGGATATCTATTCTGCTATCTTGGAGTGCTCCCTTGTCCCGGAGCCTAGATTTTGGTACAGATCCTCTTATTGTATATATATGTATGTATCCAGGGGTACGGCGGGGCCCTATCCCATCATATGATACTGTTGATTACTCTTAGAGGTCTGTTGACATGTGTGTGGGTTTGTATATAGTTGTTATCCAGTTGTGTATATATGACTTATGTTTTGGGACGTTCCCATTCGTAGTGGCAGCCTTGTCGGCTTGCGTATATATATATGTTTTGGCATCTTTGTATGTAGTGGCAGCCTTATCGGCTTGAGTATATATCTAGTTGGGGAATTCCCACATGTTATGATAGCCTTGCCGGCTTATGTACGATGTTATCTGTTGGTAGTTATGACTCCACAGGAGACAGGTTGTATTGATATATATATATATATATGCGGCAGTTTTGAGACGACGTCTTGCTTTTTTATATATAAGTTCTTTATCATGTTAGTTGTGGGCTGATTGTTGTTAACAGGTGTATACGAGTGTCCAGCTCGGGCACTAGTCATGGCCTACGAGGTTGGGTCGTGACACAATCTCTCGTTCAGGAGGGAGGCCTGGAAGCTCATCCGGAAATACATCTGGAAACTCATTCACCAAGGGGACAGACTGGAGAGTTGACGGCTTCTACATCTTGAACCCGAACTAGGTGGTAAATACACCCTTTAACAATCATTTTTCTTGCCTTGAGATAGGAAATAAACCTATCTCTCGGGGACGCTGTATTTCCTTTCCATTCTAAAATTGGTTCTCCTGAAAATTGGAAGCGAACCATTTTCATTCCACAATCAATATTGGCGTAGCAAGCAGCTAACCAATCCATGCCCATGATAATATCAAAGTCTATCATTTTTAGCTCATGTAAATCAATCATAGTACGATGGTCACAAATCACAACTACACAGTTTCTATATACTCGACTAGCTATTACCGGTTCACCAATGGGTGTCGATACCTCAAAAGGTTTAATTGACTCCGGTTTGACCCCAAATCGACCCGCAATATATGGAGTAACATATGACAGTATGAAGCCTGGATCTATCAATGCATATACATCATGAGTACCGATAATAGACCTGTGACAACATCAGGGGAAGACTCAAGATCCTGCCGCCCATCCAAAGCATAAATACGGTACTGAGGACCACTAGAACTGGGAGCTCTCCCTCTACCTCTACCATGGCCGACGAGTGCCTGTGAACCTTGCCCTATAGGGCGTATAGATGATGAAGACCTGGCTGCCGATCCTGAAGGTTGGACCCTACCCTTACCACCAATCGAAGGGCAATCACGCATGACATGGCCTGGCCGACCGCATTCATAGAAAATGTCTGAACCTATTTGACACTAGCCCTAATGTAGCTTCCCGCACTAGGAACATCGTGGCATGGGTGGCCTTGCCTTGCTCGAATCGCCCCTGAACTGAGAACCTGAAGCCCTAAAACTCTGATTCAGCCCGGATTGAGTAGATCTATCAAATCTCTGGCCCGTAAACTGTGGAGGTGCACTAGTCATAGAATGACCTGAATGCCTAGAAAATTGCTATCTTTGCCCTCCTCTAAATGCACTAATCGAACCTGAAGATCTATCCTTCTTGCTATACCCTCTGTCATGTTCACGCTCACTTCTTTCTTTGTTGTTGGATTTTCTCTAAATTCTGGGCATGGGCTTGAATGCATGAAATATCCATGTTGTCCTGAAGGGACGCAGTCAAGCATTTATCCATCAAATGTGGTCCCAAGCCACTCACAAATCGGTGCACTCAATTACCTATATCTGCTACCATGGCCGGAGCATACCTAGCCAAAGAATTGAAGCGGAGATTATACTCTAAAGCACTCATGCTTCCTTTCCTAAGATTCAAGAACTTATCGGCTCTAGCCCGCCGAACCTCTAGAGGCAAGTAATGTCGGAGGAAGCCATCCACAAAGTCTTGCCATACCGGGGGAGGTGCATTAACTACCCTTGAATCCATCCAAACCGTATACCAATGAACCGCGACATCCCGTAATCTATAGGATGCTAGCTCTACTGATTCAATGTCTGAAGCATGCATTAACCGAAGTGTCCTCAACATCCCATCAATAAAGCTCTAAGGGTCCTCATCCAGCTTTGACCCGAAGAATTTTAGTGGGTTTAAGCAAATAAAATCACGGGCCCTTGCACTAACAGCCCCATCACCTTGACCTGTACCTTGCCGTTGGGTCTGAGCGGCAACCAACTGAGTGAGCCCGAAGCTTCTGGTGGAGGAGCTGGGGCTGAGGTTCCCTCATGCTTCTCAGAAATAGGCAATTAGCGAGAGGACTGAGATTGAGCCGCATTCTGGGACTCACCGTCCGCTATAATCGTTGGCGGAGCTCTCTCGGCCCGCTTTTCTGTCACTGTCTTGCCCTTTTGGGCTGCCGTACCTTTCCTCTTGACAGGAATTTCTGAAATACATAATACATGGTTAAGGAAAGAGAAATTCTTATATCATGGCTGTATCGCACGATCAAAGAAGAAAGAAGGTCTTTCATTCCTAAAAATATACGCAGCCTTCCGTTTATAAGTGTGACGCGCAACACTCCCATAAACAAGACTCTACTGGACACGGGTCGTAGACATACCCTGGGACAGAACTGCTCTGATAACACTTTTGTCACGACCTAACCGGAGGGCCATGACGGGCACCCGGTGCTAACCCACCCGGGCACCTCTTATCGTACAATCATCTTCACATCTAGGTGAGCCATATGGCCTACTCATGATTCCTATGCATCTACAATACTAATCATATCAGGAAATGACACATTTATATCATGATCAACAACAATTCCTATATCCACATACACAAGCCGATAAGGCAAACAAAATAATATACAAAATATGAGCCGACAAGGCCACGAGACATCTAACCATACGCAACTGTCTACGAGCCTCTAAGAAGAGTAGGTAACATCATATAGACGGAACAGGACCCCGCTATGCCCATATGTATGTACACAAAAGAATAATACCAACAGCTATAGCTCCGGATGAAATAGAGGTCCTCTATGCAGTCCCTGAACAAAAAATGTATGGATCAAGCCTGTCTCCCTGTCCATCTGCGGGCATGACGCAGCGTCCACAAACAAAAGGACATCAGTACGAATAATGTACTGAGTATGTAAAGCATGATCAATAACATAATGAAAGCATAAGAAATAGCATAAGATAGATGAGTCATGAAATGAAAGAGCTAGGTATACCTCTAGCGACGTTCGTCATATTTACTTACCCTCTTTCTAATGGGAAACTTCCATTTCATACATTCATACATTCAGAAGTATCATATCCGACCATAGAGGTTTGGTGTCTTACATACCCGACCATGATAAGTTTAGGTGTTATACATACCTGGCCCTACCAAGGCTCAGTGCTATCCGTACCCAACTGCAATGGTGTGCGCGTGATAAATATCATACCCGGCCCTATAAGCTCAGTGTCATATAGTAGCTATTCATACTTATATACATATACGTACTAGTCTATAAGTATCATCCACGACATCGATTTCGTTACATCTTTCCATAGAGGATCAACTGTCATATAAAGGGGGCAATGGCATCGTGAAAATATCAAGAACCATGAGCTTTAGTAATTCTAGGGATGGAGTAATTTAGAAGGCATTTTGGAACACATGAGGAGGTATATAGCAAAGGAATCATGCCTTAATGAAAGAAGGGTTAGCCATACACACCTTGTCATCTTCTTAACTACTACATTCCCCGTCGAAGCTTGGAGAATCTACATTTAGAAGGATCCATGTCATGGTTAAGCATTAATGATACTCTTAAATTCAACTAGAAAAATTCATGATCTAAAGAAAATTAGGCAGCATTTCCCCTATTTCATCAACTTCCACCATATTACAAAACAACTTCTAAACAACCACAATAACATCCACAATATCATAATCAAGTAATCGCATTCCATTAAGTCTTCAAAATGCATTCTCATGTTCAACTTATACTAACAACTTCACACCCATCCTTATCACATTTTCATACAATGCTTCCTCATCACTATTATTACTTTCCATAACAATATTATACCCATATCACACTAAGAATCATGACTCAAGTTAGCTTACTACTCAAAAACATCGTATTAGCCACATTTAGACCTCATTTTCTACTTTCTTCTTCTACCCAAGTTGTTCAACAACAAAGTATTCATGATAACATGAAATAAGCATGAAAACGAGCCTTTTATCTCGTAAAAATGAGCTTTGGAGCAGCTATCAACTTATATGAAAACCCTAGCTTCAATACCTAAGAATTTCTTGTAGTCTACTAACCCTAACAAGACTTCTAACACATGGGTACCTTTATTCTTGCCTCTTGATCTTTGTTTTCTCTTGGGTTAGAGTGAGACATGCTTGGAGAAGGGTTTGGAGCTCTCAAGACTTGAGGAAATGAGGAAGAATGAAATAAAAGAACAAGGGTCTTCTATTTATACAAAAATAAATAAACCTGCCCGATGGAGTTATACGGACCACTTATACGGTCCGTATAATATTATACGGTCCATATAAGTGGACCGTATAACACCACCAAGAAAAATTCCCTCTCTGTAAGGGTCATGTTATACGGATCGTATAAGTGGTTGTATAACTCACAGTTATCCGAAACTTTCTCTCGTTCATTTGTTTGACTTCCAATCATTGTGGAATCTTCTTGGCACTTATATAACACTTCATTAACCATAAAATAGGCCCTATTACAGCCCCTCAAGACATTACCAGATAAACATTAGCTCAAGTATAGCGAAAACCTTTCCGAACACGACTTACATTTCACTTCCTTCAACAAACTTAGGATAATATATTCATATAACTTCAAAATCTTATAGTATGCATCTTAAGCTATCTAATGCTTTCCTTAATCTCATATGGATTTCATTTTCATCTTAAGCTCACATTATCCTACTCATAAGGCAAAAAAATCCAGAATTTGCGAGGTGTAACAGTGCTAAATGAAAACATGATTTGTGCCTGTCTGTCGAACCATTATCCTTTACGGGGGGGGGGGGGGGGGGAATTAACCGTGTTCTGTTTTCTAGTGTCCAAACAATCAAAAGTTTGACATTGTCCTTGAGACACCCGATATGCTGAAAATTTTATGGGGTTAGTTAGATGATGCACAACAAAGGGAAGTCACAAATTGCTTAGAAAAACTACCCTCGTTTATAACTATGAAGGGTTGTAGGGAGTTAATCGAAGTGCTTCTTTGGATATTGGGATTGTGATTGGATGGTGTTTAAGTTTGGTGATATAGAGATGACCCCGACTTTGGAGGAAATCCGTGATTGCATAGCTAGCAATGGAACCTGCTTAAGGAGGAGGAAGAAACATGACCATTACCTTTTAATCCCACATAAGCCTACCCCCGATGAAATCTAAAAATTACTATCCTAAGCCAGTGCCAATTGGATCTTCGGTCCAACCGTAGCCTTTAGGGATTTGTACAACCGATTCGAAACCAACAGAAGATTCTTCGACAACTCCATGGAACTCCAAACCTTTCCTGATCGGGAAGCTGCCCTACTGTTAGCCTTTTCCATATGCCTACTGGGACTCAAGGTCTTTCCCAAAAGATAGACACTAAGCCATAGAGACCTGTCTCATTTCTATCACCCATGCTTTCTTTCATGGCATAACCAAAAATGGAGAAACTAAATTGTTACACCTCGAACATTTCGTGTTGTTGTGCTGTGAATAGACTAATACAAGCTAAGGTAAACATAAATTCCATATGACCCAAGGAGGGTATTTGGTAGTTTAAAGGTGTATACTACAAGATTTTTGAAGTATTACGAATCGGAGGAATTAAGTTAGTCGAAAGAGTGAGGTATAAGTTGTGTTTAGGAAGGTTTAGCAACTATCGAGTTGATAAGTATTTAGTAATGTTTCAGGAAGAGCTATCGGGCTCCTTAGATGGTTAATGAAGTGGTATATAAGTGCCAAGAAGGTTCCGTAAGGATTGGAGGTTGAATGAACCGACGAGAGAAGTTTCCAAAAAATTGTGGGTTATATGACCACTTATACGGACCGTATAAAGTTATACGGCCCATATAAATGATCCGTATAACCATAGAAGAGAAGGTGCTTCCATGGTGGGGTTATACGGTCACTTATATGGACCATATAAATGTCCGTATAACCAAGACGGGCATTTTTTTCCTTTTTGTATAAATAGATGACCCTAGTTCATAACTTTCATTTCCAACATTTTTCCAAGTCTTAAAATCCCTTGAACCTTCTTTCAAGCTTATTCTCTACAAACTCTAGGGAGATTAGAGATCAAATAGCAAGAATCAAAGAATCTAAGTGTTGGAAGGCTCAATAGGGTTTGTAGAACTCAAGATTTTCCTTGGTATTGATGCTAGGGTTTTCATACAAGTTGGTAACTTGATCCAAAGCTCATTCCTATGATATAAAAGGTTAGTTTCTATGACTATTCCATGTTTTTAAGAAAGTTTGGTTGTTGGATAACTTGGATAAGGGAAGATAGTAGAAGATGAAGTTCAAAAGTAGAATTCATGATATTTTGAGTAGCAACTTACCTTGGGTTATCATTGTTAGAATGTTATAATTATAATCTCGCTATGAAGGGTAATAACAATGACAAGAAAGTGTTGTGTACGATTGTGTAAAGGGTTGGTGTGAAGTTGTCAATAAGTTGAATGAGAATAAATTGTGAAACTTAATGAAATGTGACTAATTGGTTATAATATTGTGAATGTTATTATAGGTGTTTGGGAGTTGTTTGGAAATATGATGGAAGTTAATAAAACAGAGGAAATCTTTGGCCAATTTTCTCTAGCTCGTGAATTATTCTAGTTTGGAATTAAGAGTGTCTTTAAGACTTAACCTTAGTATGATCCTTTTAATGTAGATCTTTTGAACGTGGAAGGAGAACGTTAAGGTATGTTAAGTCTATTCCTTCTTCATTTTGGCATGATCTCATGATATGAGCCAACAAGCGAGTAAACGAGCTTCCATATTACTCTACTCTTAGAAGCATTAGGAGTACTTCAGTCTTTGATATTCCTGTACCCCGCTTATGATTGTTCCTTCTGTTCGTGGGTCCAGTTATTCATGCATTACATTCAGTCATATATATATGCATATTGATCCGAGACCAGAAGGCGTTATATACGCGTATATTATATGTATATGGGGTATGGGAAAAGAGATAGGCGTTATATACGCATTACCACCTGATCAGCTGATCACTTTGATAATGATATATGGATCGGGCCATACGTTCCTAGGCATCATTATTATTATATGATATATGGATCGGGTCGTACGTTCCTCGGCACTATTATATGGGATATGGATCGGGCTGAACGTTCCTCAGCATTATGACCTATATTTATTGTTATATCCCGCCTTTTTGCATAATCGGAAAATTCGAGATAATTGTGATTTATGAGAAAGGAGGCCATGTTTGAATTTTTCTTAGTAGGTGTGTGGCGGATATGGAAGCTTGAATGTGGAAACACCGAGAAGGCCTAAGGGCAAAATTGGAATTCTGAAAATTTGTTTCGGGAATTACAAAATAAGAATTTTGATGAATTGGGCTTGAAAAAAATAAGGAAGTGAGGCCCAAATTGGATAGGCCCAACCGGCCAAGAGAAAAAAAAAACCCAGTTCATGGAAATTAATCAATTGTGCATGTGATTAATTATATAAGGGCCTAAGCATCTAGAGAATTCAAGAGAGAAACAAGAAAAATCATGAAAAAAAAAAAGAAGAGGCCATTCGGCCATAGAAAGGAAAAGAAAGAAAAAGAAAGAAAAAATTTTCCAAGCTTTGTGCTCCATCCAAAAATCTTGTTCTTCTTAGATTAGTAGTAAGTGCAAAGTGCTCTACAAGTTGATATAATTATCTTGGCAAGGGAGTGTTTCTTTTGGCAAGTGGGAAGAATTGGAAAAAGGTAAGAATTTCATGTTCTCTTTTATGTTATGGAAGATATATGCATGATTATAGTGTATGGAATTGAATGGAAATCATGGAATTGTGATGGTGTGTGTGTTAGCCGTGTAGGTGTTTAAGTGTGTTGTAGCCGTGAGTGTGAATGATTATATAAGTAAGGTGTGTTGGATTTTATGTTGTATTCTAGTTGTGTTTATGAAGGAATTCACATTGGAAATGAAAGTGAATGAATTCGGATGAATTTGGAAACAATGGTTGTTGGCGTGACCTATGGAAAATTTGAAGTGAAAATGAATTGTTTGTTTAGTATGTTAGTTGTGTCGTTATGATTCTTATGGCATAAATAATGATTCTTATGGCATAAATAAAGGTTTAATGAATGGAGACGGCGTCGAAAATGGTTGTATGTTGTTATGAGAAATTTGTGTGATTTTTCATGTAACTTTATTTAATAATGGAAGTAAGGTTTTAGAATGTGAATTAGTGTATGGTTAATGAAGTTGGAAGGAAGCCATGAAATTTTGTAGTTCTGTTGCTATTGTGGAAGTTGGAGGCATTATGGCCTTGATGGAAAAGAATTGTATATTTTGTATACTTTGTGAATATTTCGTAAAATGATATGGAATGCTTCCGAAACGATCTTGTTGGGTTGATGAATATGAAAATATCAATGTTGGATTGAAAGTGTGAAGTTAGAATTGAAATTATTGTGTTATGTTGGAAAAATGGCTAATTGTGCCATATTGCGTATTTTGTAATACTTGTTGTTGTTGTTGGATTGTTGGGTTGTCGTTGTTGATATATTAAGCCGAGCTACGTCTCGGGGGTGTTGGATTCATAGGGGAAGTGTCTTCGGGGAATTTCGGTAGCCAAGCATAACCCCAAGTTGAAATATTAGCTTGCATGAATAGTAATTGGTAAGAATGACCATTTGCGCTTTTTTGGACGAAACGGGAATTGAGATTGGACGCGCGTAAGGCGTAATCCAGGTATGTAAAGCCTTGCCCTTTTATTCCTTGGCATGTTCGAGTCCGACAGCTTGACGGCGAGCCTCGATGACACTTCGCTTCTCACAATTCGAGATGGAAATTAGTGCAAAATCCGTCGAAGACTGAACCCATTTCTTCTAAAGTTGACCTATAAGTATGCAACTTCCATAAATGGAGTCGAAACACTCTAAAATGATTATGGACGACTCCCTAAGGTTTATTATCTATAATTTACGTACTTTCTTATGATTGGGTCCGAGGTGGGCCCACAATACCCTGATACTCCCGGTATGGTCCTAATCGATCCGTTTTCTCGTCCGATTTTCATAAGTAACTCTTAATTATGTTCGTCCGCTAACTAATAAGTATTATGACTATCTTTCCGAATCAATATTATTCCGACTTCCGGAACGATTCGGATACTCTGTTCTGATACGATTCGCTTATTCTGATTTGACTTACCTTCTGAACTACTTCGGTTGATTACGTCTGTATGTCGGTCTGTATGCATATGGTTTCTCATTTGTCTGTTCGTGGATGCCTCAATGCTTCCTTCATCGCACCCGCGCCGGCTGTGTTACCGTGATTCGCGCACCTCGGCTTGCATTATTCACCGCGTCCCTCGGATGTGCGGGCCGGGATCTGTCTGTATCTGATACGATCTGATATGATCTGATTATGTGATATTATGGGGATGGCGGCCAGGATGGCATTTGATCTGATTCTGTCTGTCCACCGCGTCCCGTACTACGATCGGGTTTCGTTACCGCGTCCCTTATTAAAGGGCGGGATCTCTCCGTATTTGATTATGATTTGATATTTGATATGTACGTACGTATATGATTATGACTCCGCATAACTCGTCGGTTACGTATGTATGTCCGATCCCGGACTACGATTACGTACGTACATACATTTGAGATGGCTTTACCGAGAGTCCGTTCGTCACACTTTCGTATCTCCGATGCATTATGCCTCCGTCGGCCTACATTTCCTAAATCGACATAATATGATTACGTATCGTATTACTGTCCGTACGACTCCGATTACGGATCCGATTCTGTCCGCTCTATTTCGCATCTCCGTCCGTTACGATTTTATACATCGACTCCGTTATTTTATTATGTATGTTATGTTTCCGCTTTACATACTCGGTACACTTTCGCATGCGAATTCCCCGTCTTCGGGGGCTGTGTTACATGCCCACAGGTACGGACGCACCGCGTGATACGCCATCGGTCTAGGACTTCAGTCTGCATTTGAGAGGAGAGCTCCTTTTGATCCGGAGCTGACACTTTTGGTATATATCTTCTGTGGTCTGTTTGTTACGTATATATGACTATTTGGGTACGGCGGGGCCTGCCTGTCCGTCTTCGATTCTCGTTACGTATGTTAGAGGCCGTAGACATGTTTGTGGGAGATGGGTTGTCCTTTGTTCGGTAAGTATGTGTGAGTTTGCGACTTTGTCGATATAATAGCCCTAACGGCTTTCGTACGGGGTTTCAGTATGTATATATGTACGTGTATGCTCGAGCGATGCACCTTGTATCTGTATGGATGTAAATATGTTAAACGCATTAGCTATTTGGTATATTGGATCTGTTAAGTAGGTACGTATGGGTGTCCAAATAGGACACCAGTCACGGCCCACGGGGCTGGGTCGTGACATTTATATACATGAGTATGATTATCATTGAGAGCATTCATATTATGTGCCCATAGAGGCATTTTCAGTTATACAGATACTTGTTCATACAAAATCTATGCAGACAGTTAGTTTAGCTTTAACTTCTAGATTTTGTTCATGATTCTCATGTTTATACTTATGTTGTTCTTATGCTTTACATACTCAGTACATTATCCGTACTGACTCCTCTATTGCTCGGGGGGCTGCGTTCATGCCTGCAGTTTTAGGTAGACAGACAGGTGGTCCTGCTCCATAGGCCTTTCCCTCAGCAGTAGTTGGTGCGCTCTATTTGATCCGGAGCTGTAGTCTATTTTTGTATGCCATTCTTTTGAGATGTATATAATATGGGTATGACGGGGCCCTGTCCCATCCATTCTACAGTTTTCTATTCAACTAGAGGTCTGTAGACAGATGTATCTGTATGTCAGATGATGTAGCCTTGTCGGCTCCTATTCTTTTGTGTATAGTATATGTAGCGGCCTAGCCGGCTTGCACTGTCTCTTCAGCTTATATGTATGTAAATGTACAGAGTTCATTATGTTGCCCCTTTATGAGGCAGTTTGATATTAGTCTAAGTCACTTATGGGCCCTTGATGTTCAGATATGAGTGCAGGGGTGTTTGGTCACTAGAGGTTAGACACTCCCATCACGACTCATCGGTTTGGGTCGTGACATAAATACTTTGACTTAGTCCCCATGATCCTTGGTGACTGTATCGAGCCCTAGGCCAGTGCCGAAAGCATAATAGGTACTTCTAAGGGTGCAACTTACAATGGTGGATCGTCAAAGATCTAAACAAATCTGAGGGTCCCTAACACCTAAGCGACCAAAATATAAAGGATTCTACTTAAATTCCACTGTCCAAAATTTGGCAATTAGACCAAACAGGGTTAGGCCTTCATCTTCTCGAGACTTAGAGAAGACAACGTACAATGGATGTTCTATGACTTTGCATCCAATCAAGTCATGGTTAGAGGAAGGAAATGCCCATTCCTACAACTCATGGGAATCCGAGGAATCCACCTGTTACACCTCTCATTTTTTGTCGCAAGCAGTCCTTGGCTTATGGGTTGTCTATACCCTTAGTTTGGGGATCCGTATCCGATATTTTGAGAAATTAAGGGCCTTACCCCATGCATACTAAAGTGTAAGTATACTTTCTTTGCGATTTGATGAGATTTGAAGCTAAACGAATCGACTCGACGCGGGCTGAAGCGACTCAGGAGAGTCTGCAGAACTCAGTCACCATTGATGGGCAGTTAACATATCGACGCGCCATCGTGGAGCACCGTCTCTGCTCCACCGCCTCTGAAGTTTCAGGTGGCAGGTCGATGGAGCACGTCGACGAGCGGTTGACCCACCATCGACCCGCACCACTAGAACTTTCTAGCTCCCTCTTTATATATTTGACCCTCACGTTTTATTTTCATCATTTTCCACTTCCAAAATCAGAGAAAGGCCTAGAATATCCCTCTCAATATTTTTCTATCATCATAGTGATGATTTAGCAAGATCCGAGCCCCATAAAACCGACCTTGTGAAGGGAAAGTTGCTCCTAGGGTTCTATTGAAGTTGTTAAGCTTTGGGATTGGAGTTGACGTTTTATTCTTGGAACCCTAAACTCCTCAAGGTATGTATATGATTTGTACCTTTGTGTTTAAGCTAATTAGCAAGAGTTTTAGTGGTTTTAAACAAAGGGAATTATATTTGTGGAAGTTGTAAGTTGAATAAGAGCAAAGTTGGACTTGAGGGCTATTTTGAGGGATGATTTGGAGTAGAATTGATTATATTCTAATATGTAATTATTGATATGGTTTTTTTTAGTATTGTTGTTGATATTTAAGTTAAATTGGAGATTGAGGAATTAGTGAGTTGTGAAGGAGATGTTGTCCAAACTTCGTTAAGTCCCTTTTTCACCTGAATTGAATGGTAAGTGTTATAAAGGGTCTAATTGTGGCCTATGTTATCTTTGTTGTAGACTTACGAGTTTAAGAAGTAGACGTTGGATGGGTAGATACGCTTCAAGGTATGATAAAGCTATCCCTTTTATTCTTTTAGCATGATCCTTATTATCTAAACGAACAAGTGAGTGAACGAGTTCCAAAGACTCTACTCTTAGATGGTACAGGATTCATCGTATCCTTGATCCCTTATGTTTATGTTCATGACTTCTTGAGATCTTGTGTTATTTAGAGTACTCCAGAGTATATCTTTCATGAGTCTTTCAAGCATTATATATATGTACATACATGAGAAATTTGTCACGACTCAACTAGAGGGCCATGACGGGCACCCGGAGCAAGTCCACTGATCACCACCTTCCAGACTTATTATCAAACTCAACCTGGACATACACCATTCTCAACACAAGCTTACTATGAAACGATCTTCAATTACTCATTAAAATATACACATACGTACAAGCACACCAGGCTACAAAATAAAATGCAAGACACACGCTAAAGAGATCATAACACATCTCCTACCCACACATATGTATCTACGAGCCTCTAACTGGAGTACTGAAATCATAAGGACGGGACAGGACCTCGCCATGCCCCAAATATATACACAAAAGAATATACCAATAAGCGGCAACTCCGGAGTAGATGAGTGCTCCTGTATATCTGCTGATAAAGCTCCTAAGCGTCTGTGCCGTCCCCCTGTCTACCTGCGGGCATGAACGCAGCGTCCATAAAAGAAAGGACGTCAGTACAAATAATGTAGTGAGTATGTAAGGCATGTAAGACAACATAATCAAGAAATAAGAGAGCATAAGATGAAGAGATAACCTATAACTTGTTATATCCCGCAATTTGTGCAATCGGATAATTCACGACAACCGCGGGAGGCCAACAAGCAAGGCCATATTTTATTTTCCATGGCACATGAGTTGTGTATGAAATATTTAAAAGTGGAAATAAGGAGGAAGGCCAAGGGAATAAAGGGAAATTCGCAATAAGCCTCGTGGAATTATGGAGGAAGACAAAGGGTAAATTTGGAATATCGGGAATTGGTTTTAAATTACAAAACATGATCGGTAGCTAATTGGGCTCAACAAAAATAAAAAAAAATAAGGCCCAAGTGCTCAAGGGTGGCCGGCCATGCAAAATTGGCCCAAGCCCATGTTAATTAATTCATGTGGTGGACTTAATATAAGATGACTAAGTCATCTTTATTATCCAAAATTTTCTAGAAAACTCAAGAAAAGAAGAACAAGAGAAAGAAGGAGAAATTTCCAAGCACAATTCGGCCAAGAGGGAGAGAAAAAGAAGACCAAAAGTCTTGCCTCAAAAATTTGTTTTTCATAGTAATCCTACTAATTCAAGGGTCCTCGTTAACGTGGTATAATTGTTAGAGCAAGAAAACCACTAGTTGTTATAAAGTCACAACTCAAGCCAAGTGAAGGATTGAAGGAGAAAGGTAAGAATTCAACTTCTTTTGTATGTTATGGATGTTGTGCATGTTGTAGTGTGTAAAAAGGAGTGAAATTCATGAAGAACAAAGGTATGGATATGTGGCCGTGCATGCTATGTACATGTAAGAATCATGTTTTAATTATTCTAGCTAGTGCTTGGTTGTTATTGTTGCGGATGTTATGTGGAAAATGGAAGTTTAATGTTTTTGGTGAAAGATGGTAATATGGGAGGTGGCCGAATATGCATGTGTGTGTGGTGTAAAATATGAACCAATTTCTATGTGGTAAGTTAGTAGTTATTAATATGTATTCTATGATGCAAATGAAAGTGTGATGAATTTGGTAAAATGGAAAGAGTTGGAGACTTGTCGTAAAAGTTATGTAAATAAAAAAAAATGGTGCTCTTGCATGCATGAAAGGTAATGAGACTAGTATGATATCGTTAGTAGGGAGTTGATTGGCATATGAATTATAATGTTTCTATTAAGGTTGGAAAGTCTTGAAGGAAGTAGTATGTTCATTGAAGTGTTAGAATGTATCTTGGATTGAATATGGAAATTGTTGTTAGAATGGTTGTGACATTATGATTGATAATTTGGCCGGGTTGAATTCCGGATTGTTGTTGATGAGAAATTGGTCAAGATGATTTTTGGGAATGATGTATTTATAGAGGAAGTGCTGCCGAAATTTCGGCAGCCAAGTGTCGTTTTAAGAATACAATTCTAAGGCACTAATCATGTTTGGTAAACATGACCAATTTGTAGATTTTGGCGGATTTGCGACTTGAATTTGGAGTGGCATAAGGAGCGAAAAGCGGTATGTAAGGCTTCACCTTTCTTTCTATGGCATGTCTTAGACGTACTAAGTCGAATACGAGCCTCGGGGACCAATCCTTTTCTCGGAATCCAAGATTGAAATTCGCTACTATTCATTCGGTAGAATTGAACTAGAAATTGCGCAAATTGTTGGAAAAGTTCCTAGACATCTAGAACTTACACAAATAGGACCCGATTACACTAAGATCCTCATAAGTGACGCCATGAATTATAGAATACGTAAATTTGATACGCCGCCTCAATTGGGCCGAGGTGGGCCCCTTTGCTCCCGAATTTTCTTTATTGTTTTATTTGACTTATTGTGAAGCAGAATCTAAAGGAAACTTTTGGGTTATTATCTCGACTATTAAGAGATAGTCGTTTAACTAGTTCATCGATTCCAAGGCTTGTTTTCCTTTCTAAAAATTTATAAATGTTTTCTAAAATATTTATTTTCTCCAAATTAAAGTTGTACACTTTTTGAAAGTCTTTACAACTAAAACGACGACTATGATTCTAGGGTGGAAATGATGATGCCGAAGATGAGGAAATGTCTATGACAACTGCATAACATGACATGATATAATATAATATGATATATGTATATGAAATATGAATATGTACATGGGGATATGGGGGAAGGGACACTTGGGAATTGGAAAGGAATCTATGTTTCATCGCCACGATCGGTGGCTTATCATCCCGGACGCGGGATGCCGGACGCGGGATATATGGGCGAGCCGATATATTCGGTGCTATGTGGGCGAGCCGATACGCTACGCTGTTCGATATGCGCTATGCTATGCCATGATATGTTATGATACGCTATGCTATGCCATGATATACTATGATACGCTATGCTACGCCATGATATACTATGATACGCTATGCTACGCCATGATATACTATGACACGCTATGCTATGCCATGATATGCTATGACACGCCATGCTATGATATGATATGATCTCCTATGATTTAGTACGACATGATATTATAGGACAAGGTATGTCATATTACGCTCTCTATTTTTCTATGTCTATGATAAGAGATATCTTCCTAAGATAAGCACGCATAGTATCCGGCCTGAAAAGGGCCTTCCTATGTACAAGTTATTTTCTTACTTCATTATATATCCCCTGAACCTATGACATGGTGATCCCTACTTAATTTTATACTTGCCTTTGTTTACCTCTACGCCTTACATACTTGGTACACTATTTGTACTAACGTCCCTTCTTGTGGGATTTGCGTTCATGCCGCGCGGAGTCGGCGGTAGACGGACACGGTTCCTAGGAGTTTTACCCGGCGGCAAATAGCGGCGCTCCGGTTGCTCGGAGCCACGATCTTTTGGTACTACTCTTGTATGTGTATTCGGGCACGATAGTACTCGGCCCTTCCTATGTATATGTATACTATGTTAGAGGCTCGTAGACGACTATGCACGGTAGATGTTTTGCGTTACGATTGTCCTTGTCGTGTTGTATAATGTATTGTCAAAGTTGGCTAGTCTATGTATATTATTATGTTACCAATGTATATGTCGAAGGAAAAAAAAAAGTGCGAGTTCATATGGCCCACTTAGTAATAAAAGTAATATGGCGGACAAGGGGTGCTCGGTACAAGTATCGGGTTCCGTCGCGGCCCTAGTTGGGTCGTGACGAAGTGGTATCGGAGCGAGTTCGGTCCTAGGGGTTTGTCTACGAGCCGTGTCCGGTAGAGTCTTGTTTATGGGTGTGTGGCGCGCCACACTTATAGCGAGGAGGCTGCGGGGCATTTAGGAAATATGACCTTCTTTGTATTCTAAGATCGTGCGATAGAGCTATGTCACCGAGCTTCCATATTCCTTTCACGATCCTATGTTATGGTTTCGGTAATGCCGCCGAAGAAGCAAGCGAGGGCGACCCGAGAAGGTCAAGACGGCGGTGGAAGGAGGGTTGAACGGGAGCTAGAAGAAGGAGAATCTCATAATGAAGCTCCCCCGTGCCGGTAGAGCGGAAAGAGTTCCGGCTCCGGCCCGCACCCCCGGTTCCACCGCCCGGCGGCTCCGGGTCGGCGGATGGCGGAGGCCGTCCAATTATTAACCCGGTTGGTTGCCGCACGGAGCTCGGCGGCAAGATGCGGTCCGGAGACGGGCGTGGGGTGCCGGGGCCGTGATTTTGTGCCCCCGACCTCGAGTTTTATGGGTCAAAACCAGAGGAAGACCCGTAAAATTTCATAGACGAGATGCTGAGAACACTGAGGATTATACGTGCTTCAGATACAGAGTCAGTGGAATTGGCGTCATACAGGTTGCGGGATGTAGCGGTTTTGTGGTATACTAGTTGGATATCTTCGAGGGGAGCAAATGCCCCTCCCCCGGTTTGGCAAGAGTTTACGGAGGCATTTTTACGACACTTCCTACCACCGGAGGTTCGACGAGCTCGGGCCGAGATGTTCTTAAATCTTAAACAGGGAAGTATGAGTGTTCGAGAATACAGCCTTCATTTTAATTCGTTAGCTCGGTATGCTCCAGCCATGATAGCTGATAGGGGAGACCACGTATACCGGTTTGTGAGTGGGCTGGGGCCACATATAATCAAAGAGTGTTTGACGGCTTCACTCCAGGATGGGATGACTATTACCCGTATCCAGGCCCACGCCCAAACCCTGGAGGAACAGCATCAGTCACAGAGAGGGGGACGATATCCAGACAGGAGTTCCAGGAAAAGGGGTAGGTTTTCCGGAGCCGGGGAGCGAATATGGGGGCGAGCACGGGAGCAATGCGGGTATTCAGGCCAATCAGTGGCCAGTGCCCCACCTCGATTTGCGGATGGGGGATTTGACCGCTTTGCTTATTCGGGACCGGATCAGGGTACCAGAGCTTCAGGGTCCCAGTACAGAGCCGATTCCAGCAGGACAGGGCAACCCCCACTACGGTGTGCTCGGTGTGGCAGACCACACTCTGGGCAATGTTATCGCGAGACGGGTGCATGTTATGCCTGCGGACGGATGGACCATTTGATGCGAGATTGTCCGCTAAGAAATGAAGGAAGTAGAGCGCAGCCCGCCGGGTCAGCAGTGGGTTCGTCACCGTCTGTGCGCCCCTCGGCGAGGCCTCCCCGGACTCCGCCGAGGTCGTGGTCGGCGAGAGGAGGGGCATCCGGTTCGGCCGGCCTCCACACCGCATATATGCATTGGCGGGACGACGGGATCCCGAACCCTCCCGGATCTTTGCTACAGGTACCTTATCAGCAATTTTCTATTACATGTATACGTTAAATTGACCCCGATTCTATTATATTGTCTACCGCTCATGGTATTATTGAATATAGGGGGGAATTCGGAAAATTAGGACGAAGAGTAACCATACGTACAGGTAACAGTGAATACTAGAGACTGCGGAGGGTAGAACTGTAAATAAAAGAGAGGACGTGTTACGTGGGCGTGTTAAAAAAGACTAAGACTCCGACTTGTTCTATATTACGTGATATAAGCAGTGCGAGGGAGTGGAGGCGAAAATACTAAGGCTAAGACGCCAAGATGCATTAAAGTTTCAAGGTTAAGCGTGCTAGGGTGAGAGCAATTTCACGATGGGTGACCCCCAGGAAATATCTTGAAAATTCCATACATGTGGGGACAAGAGACGAATGTGAAATTAGGTAGTCCAATGTAAATTAGAGTGTGTGGGGTGGTTAGAAACCCTATAAAAGTCGAGGTAGGCGGAGACGGACTAGACTAGCAAAAGGGCGGACACGTTAGACCCGAAATGGATTATGACGATCCAAGGACGAACCGGAGGATTTGCTAACTTGAGCCGGCGTTCGGAGTTAAATCAATTGACCTATGACTTGAAGGCAACCTAAGCTCCTAGAATAGATATGTTAAATGATATGTGAGATACCTATGAAAGGGACCTCCCGAAGTATTATACTACACTACAAGGTCGGTTTAACATTCGAGGACGAATGTTCTAAAGGGGGAGGATGTTATATCCCAATTTGTGCAATCGGATAATTCACGGCAACGCGGGAGGCCAACAAGCAAGGCCATATTTTATTTTCCATGGCACATGGTTGTGTATGAAATATTTAAAAGTGGAAATAAGGAGGAAGGCCAAGGGCATAAAGGGAAATTCGCAATAAGCCTCGTGGAATTATGGAGGAAGACAAAGGGTAAATTTGGAATATCGGGAATTGGTTTCGGAAATTACAAAACATGATCGGTAGCTAATTGGGCTCAACAAAAATCAAAAAAAATAAGGCCCAAGTGCTCGCGGTGGCCGGCCATGCAAAATTGGCCCAAGCCCATGTTAATTAATTCATGTGGTGGACTTAATATAAGATGACTAAGTCATCTTTATTATCCAAAATTTTCTAGAAAACTCAAGAAAAGAAGAACAAGAGAAAGAAGGAGAAATTTCCAAGCACAATTCGGCCAAGAGGGGAGAAAAAGAAGACCAAAAGTCTTGCCTCAAAAATTTGTTTTTCATAGTAATCCTACTAATTCAAGGGTCCCCGTTAACGTGGTATAATTTTAGAGCAAGAAAACCACTAGTTGTTATAAAGTCACAACTCAAGCCAAGTGAAGGATTGAAGGAGAAAGGTAAGAATTCAACTTCTTTTGTATGTTATGGATGTTGTGCATGTTGTAGTGTGTAAAAAGGAGTGAAATTCATGAAGAACAAAGGTATGGATATGTGGCCGTGCATGCTATGTACATGTAAGAATCATGTTTTAATTATTCTAGCTAGTGCTTGGTTGTTATTGTTGCGGATGTTATGTGGAAAATGGAAGTTTAATGTTTTGGTGAAAGATGGTAATATGGGAGGTGGCCGAATATGCATGTGTGTGTGGTGTAAAATATGAACCAATTTCTATGTGGTAAGTTAGTAGTTATTAATATGTATTCTATGATGCAAATGAAAGTGTGATGAATTTGGTAAAATGGAAAGAGTTGGAGACTTGTCGTAAAAGTTATGTAAATAAAAAAAAAAATGGTGCTCTTGCATGCATGAAAGGTAATGAGACTAGTATGATATCATTAGTAGGGAGTTGATTGGCATATGAATTATAATGTTTCTATTAAGGTTGGAAAGTCTTGAAGGAAGTAGTATGTTCATTGAAGTGTTAGAATGTATCTTGGATTGAATATGGAAATTGTTGTTAGAATGGTTGTGACATTATGATTGATAATTTGGCCGGGTTGAATTCCGGATTGTTGTTGATGAGAAATTGGTCAAGATGATTTTTGGGAATGATGTATTTATAGAGGAAGTCTTTATGAAATTTCGGCGGCCAAGTGTCGTTTTAAGAATACAATTCTAAGGCACTAATCATGTTTGGTAAACATGACCAATTTGTAGATTTTGGCGGATTTGCGACTTGAATTTGGAGTGGCATAAGGAGCGAAAAAGGGTATGTAAGGCTTCACCTTTCTTTCTATGGCATGTCTTAGACGTACTAAGTCGAATACGAGCCTCGGGGACCAATCCTTTTCTCGGAATCCAAGATTGAAATTCGCTACTATTCATTCGGTAGAATTGAACTAGAAATTGCGCAAATTGTTGGAAAAGTTCCTAGACATCTAGAACTTACACAAATAGGACCCGATTACACTAAGATCCTCATAAGTGACGCCATGAATTATAGAATACGTAAATTTGATACGCCGCCTCAATTGGGCCGAGGTGGGCCCCTTTGCTCCCGGATTTTCTTTATTGTTTTATTTGACTTATTGTGAGCGAATCTAAAGGAAACTTTTTTGGGTTATTATCTCGACTATTAAGAGATAGTCGTTTTAACTAGTTCATCGATTCCAAGGCTTGTTTTCATTTCTAAAAATTTATAAATGTTTTCTAAAATATTTATTTTCTCCAAATTAAAGTTGTACACTTTTTGAAAGTCTTTACAACTAAAACGACGACTATGATTCTAGGGTGGAAATGATGATGCCGAAGATGAGGAAATGTCTATGACACGCATAACATGACATGATATAATATAATATGATATATGTATATGAAATATGAATATGTACATGGGGATATGGGGGAAGGGACACTTGGGAATTGGAAAGGAATCTATGTTTCATCGCCACCTGATCAGCTGGCTTATCATCCCGGACGCGGGATGCCCGGACGCGGGATATATGGGCGAGCCGATATATTCGGTGCTATGTGGGCGAGCCGACGCTGTTCGGCGCTATGCTATGCCATGATATGTTATGATACGCTATGCTATGCCACGATATACTATGATACGCTATGCTACGCCATGATATACTATGATATGCTATGCTACGCCATGATATACTATGACACGCTATGCTATGCCATGATATGCTATGACACGCCATGCTATGATATGATATGATCTCCTATGATTTAGTACGACATGATATTATAGGACAAGGTATGTCATATTACGCTCTATTTTTCTATGTCTATGATAAGAGATATCTTCCTAAGATAAGCACGCATAGTATCTAGGCATTCGAAAAAGGGCCTTCCTATGTACAAGTTATTTTCTTACTTCATTATATATCCCCCCGAACCTATGACATGGTGATCCCTACTTATGTTTATACTTTTACTTGTTTACCTCTACGCCTTACATACTTGGTACACTATTTGTACTAACGTCCTTCTTGTGGACGGTTGCGTTCATGCCGCGCGAGTCGGCGGTAGCCCGGACCTGGTTTCTAGGAGTTTTACCGGCCGACAAATAGCGAGCGCTCCGGTTGCTCGGAGCCACGGTCTTTTGGTACTACTCTTGTATGTGTGTATTCGGGCACGACGGTACTCGGCCCTTCCTATGTATATGTATACTATGTTAGAGGCTCGTGGCTTGACTATGCACGGTAGATGTTTTGCGTTACGATTGTCCTTGTCACCGTATAATGTATTGTCAAAGTTGGCTAGTCTATGTATATTATTATGTTACCAATGTATGTCGAAGGAAAAAAAAGTTGTTCAGTATCGAAGTAATAAAAGTAATATGGCAGACAAGGGGTGCTCGGTACAAGTATCGGGTTCCCGTCGCGGCCCCTAGTTGGGTCGTGACATAACTGATTGCCCTTTTTAAGGTAGAATCATGCATGCTAACTTTTACTCTTAAAAAAAAATCATATCACATGTATATGTACATAAGTAAACTGCCTGAGTCATATGTCATCATTAGCCCACGTCCGGGGTAACCATCTCACTCCGGCCACGAGTGGTGACTATCTGACCAACTAGGCACGGTGTAATCATCATCATAGCGACCCACTATGATGCAAGCCCAACTCCATCGATCATCATGAAGATGGAACCTTTGAAGATCATGGGAGGTCAATATAGGACTACCTTCAAGATATGGGAGATAGCTTGGATGGAAGGCTTCAAGATGATGACATTCAAGATATGAAAAATAGCTTGGGAGGCGGTTTGTGGAGATTTGGAGAAGAAGTCTATGCATCCAAAAGAGTCTAATACCTAAATGCAAGACTTTTCAAGTTTCATTTCCAAGGGAGACATCCAAACAAGGCCCTTACTTCATTAAGGGTATAATTGTAATAGAGCTAGTTGTCTTCCTTATTTTCTTAGTATAAATAGTAGACTAAACATTTCAATACTTAGCTTTTGATGAATTATGAATATTTTGAGTGTTTTAGGGTTATCTCTAAAGAGAGAAACTTGTGAGAGGCCTTTGGTAGGCTCTTGTTGATTCTTGTGTTGTTGAGAGGTTGGTTGCTTGGGATTCGATTTCCTTGAGGTCAACTGAAGAATTTGGTGTTTCTTTTGATGATAATTTAGAGGTCTTAGTTTTATATAACTTTGGTTGCTAAATTGAATCTTAAGTTGTGTCAAATTATCTATTTTTTCTTTTCCTATTGTTTATCTTCCTAATTTCTCGTTTTCGCGTATCCATTCTTGTATCAATTGGTATCAGAGCTTAGTTTAGGTTTGTTCCATCAAATCTAGTCTTGGGTTTTGATTCAACCAAAAAAAAAAAAATGAAATTTAAAAAAAAAAAAATCTCGAATTTTCTTGTTGATTTTGTTGAATCTAGTGTTAGATTAGAGTTTCTTAGTGTTTCTAGAGTCCAAATCTTCCATTTTGAGCTATTTGGAGTTGGGGTTTGTGTTCCATCATTGTTGAGCTTCAAAGCTTTAAGAACAAGGTTGGTGGGTTTGAAGAAGGAGAAGAATTGAAGGTTCAAGTTGATTGAGGTTTGTTCTCTAGTGGATAAGGACTCTAAATCCGAAATTTAGAGGTATTTGACCAAGGATTTAATGATCTACCATTTTTGGTATTTGAAGCTTTGAAGAACTCAAGAACTTGAAAAGTGGGTCTTGTGATTCGTTGAAACCTATTGGGTTTTGTTCTCTACATCAAAGAGAACTTATATCCGAAATTTGAGCTAATTTGGAGTTGGTTTGAGGGTAGTTGAATTTTTGAATTGTTCTTGTGTTTTTGAAGACCTTGAATCTTCATAAGGAAGAAGACTCTCCAAAGGGCCATTTGATCCAAAAGTTGTCAAATAAAGTTGTGAAAAAGTGTTTGCGGGCCCAAGTAAGTTAAAAAAAAAAAGATGCCACATCAGCAATGACATCAGCGGTCTGATGCGCCTCTGACGAGCGCGTGGGGCCCAAATTCTGAGAGTGGGAGTTTTCAACACTTAAAAAAAAATTCTCAGTGTTGGCAGATTTTGGTCCAACTTTGAGGGGGCATATCTTTGTGTGTATAAGGAGTTACCGAACCCATAATATATGTAAATTCAAGTTCAGAGAGTCTACTTTCCGAATCAACAAGCTATTCATCAATCAGAGGTCTGCAGAAAAAGTTATGGGCGTTATAAAAACATGATGCAAGCAGTTCCGAATTTTCTAAGTGTTGGCCAAAAACTTCCCAAATTTGTCTAAGTGTTTGGCCAAGGTTTGTTCACTTCTTCTTTTCATTTCTTTGATTCTCCTAGCAAATTAACAACTAGTAATTGATCCTTACTTGGTTGTTAATTAGTTCTTGAGTCCTTTCTTTCAAGCCAATTCTTTTCGTTCTTTTCTCGTTTTACAACTTCATCGTTAATTTCTTGATTCAAGTGCGTTTGTTTTAATTGAGTCATCCTTTTTTTTTCTTCGATTCTAACAAGAATCCATTCCGATCTCGAGTAGTAATTGTGCACCTTGCAAGCAACCGAATCCAATCGAGAATCAACATCGGCCGATCCAATTAAGTGGTAAAAGGCAAGAGTGTGTGAGTTCATTTGAGTGGTGCTAGCCAAGCACAAAAGAGTGTAAACACGAGTATGGTGAGGGTTATTTACTACTAACGTGTTTGCTAAGTTTTATTTATAGGTACTACTCCATGGATAGAAGATGTCACTCAATGCCAGCGAGGGTGTTGAAAGAGGAGAGGATTCATCTTGAAATTGATGACTACTTTAGTGAATGCTACGTTACTCCTCATCTTATGGTTGGGTTTGGGTTATCTATAGTGAAAAAGGTGAAGCAAAAGGGAAGGTTGACTAATGTGGCATATGTACCTTTCTCTTATGGGGAATACCATGAGGAAGTGTGTTGCGAAATACTCCCTATGGACAATTGTGACTTGTGCTTTGGGTTTGCTTGGTTTGAAGATCATGCGATTGTGGATGAACAAAATTGGCATAAGTATGTAGTGAATGAACGGGGGATACCTCTATTTCCATACATACTTCATAGAACGAATCTAAGGATAGAAGTGCAAGAGCCTGATGTGAGTCGGCCTACCTTATGTATGAGCGCTAGTGGTGAAGAGTTTTATGAATGGGAACTCTTGATGGACGAAATCTTTGCTAGCTACAACTACTCACGACTAAGGAAGATGGACTTAGCTTGTAGAACTTTTGATGCAAGGCTTGTCAAACATTGGGAGTATGTGAAATATTGTGGGAGACAAGTGAGGAGTCCCACAATACTTAGGAGGACATGAAAAGGATATTGAGAAGCCAATATACCAAGCCACATGTGAGAACAAATGAATCTTTGAGGGGTACCTCTTTTGGGAGAACCCCATGCTTGAAGGCAAGGACGGCGGCCATAACCATTCCTTCCATTGGTCAAAGGAGCTTGCATGAACACCAAGGTAAGATCACTTATGCTTAGACTCCTACATCTTTGTGTGATTTTAATGTCAAGTCAAGTATGAAAGTTAGTTTACCTTGCGTTAAGCCTAATGCTTCTTTGCCGTGTATTGGTAATGCCATTGTTCAAAATGTCCCCACACTAGTTGATCCTATTAATGACCGAATTGATCCTTCTTGTAAGGTTGATTTGTGTCCACCTAGTGTTGACACTTGTGTTTTGAATGATAGTGCATTATCGAATGAAGGTGCTCAAGCACTAGTTGATCCTTTAGATGACCAAATTGATTCTTCTTGTAAGATCGATTTGTGTCCACCTAGTATTGACACTTGTGAATTGAATGGTAGTACAATGTCATGCGGTCATCATGTTAGTAATTCTTGCAAGTTTTACATACTACCAACTCGTGTTGATCAACTTGCTTGTAATGATAATTCACTACTTGAGGATCTTTGTGATGTGTTTAATGTACCTCTAGTTAGTGATGATGTTGATATAGTTGGTCAATTGAAAGAATGTGACATCTCACCCTTATTTGTTTCATGTCAAAATGAGTCTCTTGATCGTACTTTAGTGTCATGTGATAAGACTCCAATTTGTGGTGGTGATTTGTGTCATGTAGATAGTCATGTGAGCGAAAATGCATTGAAAGATAACATTGGTTCTTTTGAGAGTGAGATGACATGCTTTGACTCCTCATTGTTCATGGATTACTTTCTGTAGAGGATAATGTTTTATTTGAGGATGACATGACCTATGAGAGTGAAGTACCTAGTGGGATATTTTGTAATGTTGAAAGTATGGCCACTTTTGGTGACTATATATGATATTTGAAAATCCACTATGGACTGATGACGCTCTTCCCTATGATGGAGATTTTCCCTTAGGGAATGATGATACAATTAGGGCAAGGAGTGTTTTGAAAAGGAAGGTGATACTTATTTAGAAATTGTTACTTCTTCTTTGTGTGTTCAAAATTGTAGTAGCATGCTAGATCTAGTTCTTGAACCTAATAGTAAGGCTACATTTGAGGACACCATAAATGAAGTTATTTTGCGTGACACCTTTCTTTACTATCTATTTGCATATGATAGTATTCATGCTATTGTTGGGAGTACATCTTATGTTGGGCGGGGTCCTATTGGGTATATAGTTGTTGTTTTGACCATGATATATGGGTATCTTTCCCTTTTGACCCCGGTGAAGTCTTCAATTTGGGTGATTGGTTTAGCTTGGAATTAGAGGATCATTTGTGCTTCATGTTTCCTAGAACCAATGTGACCTTGACTACTTGGTATTTCGAAACCATTGGTATCTTTAGGATATCCTCATTTCCTGACCGTTGGGATAGCCAATTGGTTAGTGCTTTATATGAGAGCTTGTTCTTCATAAAAGCGGTAGATACTTGGCTATATCACATATTTGTGCATCCTTGGCATGTTGGTATATTGGTTTATTCTTACGCTAACCCTCATGCTTTGAGGAGCTTGTTTTTGTTTGTCTCCCTTACGATTTTGCAAGGTTTAGATTCGAGGACGAATTCTTTTCAAGAAGGGGTGAATGATGCAAGCCCAACTACAACAAGCTTCATGAAGATGGAACCTTTGAAGATCATGGGAGGTCAATATAAGACGAACTTCAAGATATGGGAGATAGCTTGGATGGAAGGCTTCAAGATGATGACATTCAAGATATGGAAGATAGCTTGGGAGGCTGTTTGTGAAAAGAGGCTATTTGGAGAAGGAGTCTATGCATCCAAAAGAGGCTAATACTTAAATGCAAGACTTTTTCAAGTTTCATTTCCAAGGGAGACATCCAAATAAGGCATTACTTCATTAAGGGTATAATTGTAATAGAGCTAGTTGTCTTCCTTATTTTCTTAGTATAAATAGTAGACTAAACATTTCAGTACTTAGCTTTTGATGAATTATGAATATTTTGAGTGTTTTAGGGTAATCTCTAAAGAGAGAAACTTGTGAGAGGCCTTTGGTAGGCTCTTGTTGATTCTTGTGTTATTGAGAGGTTGGTTGCTTGGGATTCGATTCCCTTGAGGTCAACTTAAGAATTTGGTGTTTCTTTTGAAGATAATTTAGAGGTCTTAGTTTTATATAACTTTGGTTGCTAAATTGAATCTTAAGTTGTGTCAAATTATCTATCTTTTCTTTTCCTTTTGTTTATCTTCTTAATTTCTCGTTTCCCCGTATCCGTTCTTGTATCACACTATGCCCATCATTGTGGTGTCGGCCCGGCCAACTAGGCGCAGTGTATTCATACATAAAAATAAGCATGCATGAGAGCCCAATTAAAGCTACAATCATATCGGAGTAACGTAAGGTCGGTAAGCTCCTATTATATTATGGATCAAGCGTCATCGCTAGGTCTCACCTTGAAGGAACTAATATCATGAGGTGAGATGGCCAATAATGAATAACATCAAGGAAATTATGAAATACGATCATTAAGCTCATAATAGCATCCACTCATAAACTTTGGAATCTCTAGAAGTAAAATCATCATCATCATCATCATAGAACACGTCTTATCTCTTTCTCATAAGAGCTCTTAAGAATCCATAACATTCATCTTTTAGGATGTAAGAAAGTCATGGAAATGTAGAGAGGAAATCATAATACAGAAGTCATGCCTTTGAAAGAAGGGGCTAGCCTTAACATACCTTTTACGTTTCCTTAAAGACTAATCGTTTTTCTCCCAAGTTCACAACTCTACATTCAAGAGAATTTGTACTAAATTAGATCATTTAAAACATATTTAAGTCTAAACTAAAGCGACTAAAAGCTAGCGAAAATTGGGCAGCATTTCCTTTGTTTTGACAACTTTATCCATACACTAAAAAACTCCCAAACATCAATAGCAACACTAGTAATATCATAATTAATAGACTTCTTCAAGTTAAACATTGTTCAATCTTCAAAACTCCTTTTCAAAGTCATTCATAACCATACTTACAACACAACACCATATTCATTTACATATAATACTTCCTCAACATCCTTAGTATCATTCATAACAAGATTATACTCATAGCATACTAAGAATCATGACTCAAGTTAACTTACTACTCAAAATCTAGTTATTTCCATATTTGAGCTCATATTCTATTTCCTTATCTCATCCAAGTCATTCAACCACTCAAATACTTTTAATAACATGGAGTGGATGTAAAACTTACCTTTGATCATATAGAAATGAACCTTGGATGAAGATGCTTCACTAGAGAAAAACCCAACTTCAATACAAAAGGAATTCTTGACTTCTACAAACCCTAGTGAGCCTCTTTGCACTTTATTCTCTTGATTCTTGATGTTTAATATTTGATTACTCTTGAATTTTTGTTGATATGGTGTGTGGAATATTCTAGAGTTCTCAAGAGCTGTGGAGAATGTGGGGAAATGAAAAATAAGAACTTGGGTCATATATTTATAATTATGAAAATATGACCCGACATGATTTATACGGACACTTATACGGTCCGTATAAGTGGCCGTATAATATCACCAGTGATGACCCTCCACTGTAACAATTTTATGGACCCTTATACGGACCGTATAAAGTTATACGCACCATATACGTGGTGGTATAACTCCTCTTTTTTCGAATTGTTCTCGTCGATTCGTTTGATCTCAAATCCTTATAACATCTTCTTGGCACTTGTTTAATACTTCATTAACCATCCAATGATTCCTATAGCTTCTCCTCAAGACATTACTAAATAACCGTTAACTCGATAATTACTAAACCTTCCCCACACAACTTATATTTCACTTCCTTCGACAAACTTGATTTCTCCGATTCATAATACATCAAAAATCTTGTAGTATACACTCGTAACTACCAAATTGTTATATCCCGCATTTTGTGCGTTCGGATAATTCAAGACAATTGCGGGAGGACGACAAGCAAGGCCCTATTTTTATTTTGTTAAGCATATGAATGGCTTATGAAGCATTTAGAAGCGGAATTATTAAGAAAGGCCAAGGGCATAAAGGAAAATTCGCGATATGTTTCGTGGAATTATGGAAGAAGACGAGGGGTAAATTTGGAACTTGGAAAAATAATTTTTCATGAAGTGCATGACAAAAAAAAGTGGGCTTGGGTTGGATTGGCCAAGGTTGGCCGTCCACTTCCTTTGATGGGCCAAGCCCATATGAGAATTTTGGCATGAGATTAAAAGATGACTTAATGGTCATCTTATCTCATAATTTTCTAGAGAATTCAAGAACAAAAAAGAAAAGAAGAGAAAGAGCAAGCTTGAAAGGCCATTCGGCCCCTTTGAAAAGAAGAGAAACCGAGAGAAAAAAAAAAAGGGAAAGAGAAGAGAAGAGTTTCAACTTGTTTTTCCTAGCCAAACCATTCCTTGAAAGGTTTTTAACTTGGAGGAGAGTTCCTTGGAGCAAAGGGAATACAAACCTTGACAAGTTTGAAAGTATAGTCAAGTGAAGATTCAAAGTAAAGAGGTAAGATTTGAACCTTTTCTTGCATGTTATGAATGCTTAAGTGTGTTGTGGAGTATAAAGATGGATGAAATTTATGTGCTAGGGAGGTGTGTGTATGTAGCCGTGATTTGCTAGGCCAAGCCGAGAGTGTGTGTGTGTGTTGTGTTGTATGGAAAATTGAGTTAATTCCATGTTGTGTATTGGTGCATGTTGTGGTGTACAAAAGTGGATGGAATTCATGAAGAGTATGAAAATAGGGGTGTGGCCGTGCATGAGCATGTACGTGTAGGGATCATGTGCTAATCATTTTACTTAGTGTTTGATTGTTATTGTTGTAGATGCTAAGTGGATAAAGGAAATTGAATGATTTTGGAGAGGATGTAGTTGTGTGTGTTTGATGTTGGCCGTGTGGTTATGGTGTGGTATGGAAGAAAATGAGTCAATTTTACTTAATATTTTGGTTGTTGTTTGTGTTGTGGATGCTATGTTGCTAATGAATGCATAATAATCTTGTAAAGTTGTAGAATTTGGAGACTTGTGATTGAAGCACTTGAATTGAATATAATGAATCTTGCATGTATGGAAGATAATGAGACTTGTATGATATTGTTGGTATATGAATTAGTAGGTTGTTATTGTTTTCATTGGAGTTGGAAGGTCTTGATGGAAGTAGTATATTGATTAAGTTGTTAGAATGTATCTTGGATTGAAATTGGATATTGTTAGTATGGTTGTGATATTATGATTGCTAGTTTGGCCGGGTTGAATTCCCGGATTGTTGTTGATGAGAATTGGCTAAGATGATTCTTGGGGAATGATGTATTTACAGGGGAAGTGCTGCCGAAATTTTGGTAGCCAAGTGTTGTTTTAAGAATTCAATTCTAAAGGCACTAATCATGTTTGGTAAACATGACCAATTTGTAGATTTTGGCGAAGTTGGAGCTTGAATTTGGAGTGCCATAAGGAGCGGAACGAGGTATGTAAGGCTTCACCCTTCTTTCTATGGCATGTCCTAGACGTACTAAGTCGACTACGTGTCCCGAGGGCCCTTCCTTTTCTCGGAATCTAAGATTGAAAATAGTTACTATTCATTCAGTAGAATTGAATTAGAACTTGCATAAAATGTTGGAAAAACTTCTTGGACATCCAGAACTTACACAAATAGGACTCGATCACCCTAAGACCTTCCCAAGTGACGCCATGAATTGTAATATACGTAAATTTGATATGCCGCCTCATTTGACTCGAGGTGGGCCCACTATTCCCGAATTCTTTCCTATTGTCCCCATCGACTTATTTTCATTCTATAGCTAAGAAAAGTTTTTGGTTATTATTTTAACTACTAAATCATAGTTGTTTTAACTAATCCCTCGATTTCAAAACATGATTTTCCTTCCTAAAAGTTTACAAATGTTTTCTAAAATACTTGTTTTTCTCCAAAGACTAAGTTTTACAATATTGCACGCCTTAATGACTAAGACGACGACTATGACTCTATGATGATTCTATGATCAAAGGTTCCAAGTCTATGATTCCAGTGCCGAGATGAGAACGTTAAACTATTTCTTGAATCCTCGGCTCTACTCATGAATAGTGTTTTCCTTTAAAGATTCTAAGTATACGAACGATGCCCTATGACCCTATGTTATACTTTCTCATAATATTGCTCTCCACTAATAGTCTCGCCTTATATTACTCATCCCTTCAAGGTGAGATAAGCGCCCTTAATTACTCTATAATATAATCGGAGGTTCCCGACCTTACGTCACTCCGATGGATACACGATTTTCTTGGGCTCCCCTGCATGCTATGATATATATATATATATCTATGTATAAAAATGTATTTGGGGAAAACTGGGAAAAAAGGGCAGAGCGCTATGAGCGCTGGGCTATACTCACGGTGCATGTATCCGTACTTGACTTGATATCATCCCGGACGCGGGATGCCCGGACGCGGGAATTATTCTATGTGGGCGAGCCGACACTGTTCGGTGCTATGATATACTATGCTATGATACTATGATATACTATGCTATGCTATGGTACTATGATACACTACGCTGTGCTATGACACTATGACATACTATGCTATGCTATGCTACTATGATACACTATGATATGACATAAATTCTATTTTCTATGTCTATGAAAAGAAATGTTTGCTTTTAAAAAGGAAAAACAAGCATGCATGGTATCCGGCCTGAAAGGGGTGTTCCTATGCACAGGTTACTTTCTTATCTCAGTATATATCCATGACCCCCACGATATTGTTACTTATAATCTATGCTCTTGATTATGTTATTTTCCATGTCTTACATACTCGGTACACTATTCGTACTGACGCCCCTTCATGTGGGCGCTGCGTTTCATGCCGCGCAGGTCAGCAGATAGCCGGAGTTGATCCCTAGGAGTTCTCTCAGCAGCATTTTTGCAGTGCTCCAGTTGTTTCGGAGCCCCAGTCCCTTGGTATTACTTTTGTGTATATATTCGGGCACGGCAGTACTCGGCCCTTCCTATGTATATTGTGTACTATGTTTAGAGGCTCGTAGACAGATATGTACAGTAGCTATTTGTACTCCTGATTGTCCCCGTCGCTGTATAGTATGACCGTAAAGCTTACTAGTTTATGTTCATAATTGCGCTATTTATGCTATTGCTAGTTGAAAAAAAAAACGGTGTAGTTCATACGTGCAATAAGAGTCAGCGGGTTCGCTCGGCTCCGAATATGGGGTCGGGTACCCATCACACCCTAGTAAGATCGGGGTGTGACACAAATACCCTCCTTAAGGTCATATGGAGTTCATGTTCACCTTAAGCTTGCGTTAGTCTATTCACGGCACAACAACACGAAATGTCCGAGGTGTAACATTCTCCCCCCCACCAGGGACATTCGTCCTCAAATGTTAAGTTCTAGGGGATTGTACAAAAAATTTGTCAGAGTTTCCCCTGTAATATGGCACTACCATCCTGTCACAGCAGCCCAAAATAACATCGCCTCACAGGACTACAGTAACATCAGCAAGAAAACATAGCCACACACGACCCAAAAGCTGTAACACCTCGAAATTTATGGTTGTTGTGCAGTGAGTAGACCAGTGAAAGTTAAGGTGTACATAATGTCCCTAAAAGTAAGAAGGGATGCTAAATTATTCTAATTAAGATTTCAAAGACATTTGAGGCAAGAGAAGAAAGTTCATTGAATGAAGTGGAGCATAAGTCGTGCTTTAGAAAGGTTTCGCAAACTATCGAGCTAAGGATTATTTAGAAATGTCTTGAGGAGAAGCTATAAGTCACCCTAGATGGTTAATGAAGTATTGTATAAGTGTTAAGAAGGTTCCATAAGGATTGGAGATCAAACGAAGCAACGGGAATAATTTCGAAAAAATGTTAGTTATACGACCACTTATACGGTCCGTATAAGGGTCCGTATAACCTGTCCAGAGAAGCGTCTTCCACTGGAAGTATTATACGGTCACTTATACGGACCGTATAAGTTATACAGACTGTATAAGTGTCCATATAAATCTCGACTGGCAGCTTTTAAAATTTAATAAAAGGAGGACCCAAGTTCATTTTTCTCCTTTCTCATCTTCTCCAGCACTCTCAAAACCTCTAGAGTATTCCATACACCATATTAACACAAATCCAAGAGAAACCAAAGATTAAACACCAAGAATTAGTAGAATCAAGTGTGTGGATGCTCACTAGGGTTCATAGAAGTCAGGGTTTCCTTTAGAATTGCAGTTGGAGGTTTTCTCAAGTGGAGTATCTTCATCAAAAGATCATTTCTATATAATCAAAGGTGAGTTTTACATCTATTTCATGTTATTAAAAGTATTGAGTATTTGAAAGACTTGGATTAGAGAAGAAAGTAGAATATGAGCTCAAATAGGGGAATAATGGTATTTTGAGTAGTAAGTTAGTTTGAGTCATGATTCTTAGTATGAAATGAATACAATCTTGTTATGAATGATGCTAATGAAGTTGAGGAAGTACTATGGGAAAGAGAAATATGTTGTTGTATTGTAGTCATGGTTGTGGATGATTTGAAAGAGAATTGTGAGAATTGAATCATTATTAACTTGAAGAAGTTTATTGATTATGATATTATGGGTGTTGTAATTGATGCTTGGGAGTTGTTTATTGTATGGAGGAAGTTTTTGAAACAAAGAAAATTCTGCCCAATTTTCGTTAGCTTTTAATCGCCTTAGCTTAGCCTTAAGCAGGTTTCTAATGATCTAATATGATACGAAATCTCTTGAATGTAGAGTTGTGAGCTTGAAAGGTGAACGCTTAGTCGTTAAGGAGACGTAAAGGTATGTAAGGCTAGTCCCCTTCTTTCAAAGGCATGACTTCTATATTATGCTTTCTTTTCTATATTTCCAATGCCTTCTTACATCCCAAAAGATGAAAGTTAAAGATTCTTAAGAACTTCTTATGAGATAGAGATGAGATATGTTCCATGATAATGATGATGATAATGATGCTATGATGAACTCGATATTCTTATCTTTATGATTTCATTGATGTTATTTCTTGTTGTTACCTCACCTCATGATATTAGTTCTTTCAAGGTAAGTCATAGTGATGAGGATTATTCCATAATGTAATCGGAGGTTCCCGACATTACGTCACTCCGATAGAGTTACAGCTTTTACTTGAGCTTTCATGTAGGCTTCATATTATGTATATGTAAGATTACACCGTGCCTATTTTTTCGGGTAGTCACCACTACGATGGGCGTAGTAGGCAGCTATGATGATGATTACACCGTGCCTATATGGCCAGGCAGACACCGCTAGTGGGCGGCTTGAGATGTTTACACTGGACGCGGGCTAATGATGATCACACCGTACCTATATGGTCGGGCATTTTATATATGTATACATGATATGATGATGTTATTATAAAAGTAGCATGCATGACTCCACCTTAAGAGGCAATCAGTTGCAGGTTATCTCTTTGTCATATGCCCTCTTATTTATTGATTATGTTATTGTACATGCCTTACATACTCAGTACATTGTTCGTACTGATATCCTTTTCTTTTATGGATGATGTGTTCATGCCCACAGGTAGACAGGGGGATGGACCGAATTCCTAGAAGCTTTCTCAGCGGAGATACAGGAGCCCTCCACTACTTCGGAGTCGCCACTTCTTGGTATATTCTTTTGTGTACATATTGGGGAATGGCGGGGTCCCATCCCGTCCCGTCCTTATGATTACAGTGTTCCAGTTAAAGTCTCGTAGATACTTCTGTAGGGGTTATAGATGTTGTGTGACCTCTTCATCGTATATTCTGTACATCATTTTTGTAGCCTCGTGGGGTTATGCACATATACATATTTTGGGGAGATATTTGGAGATTGTTTCCTGATAAGTCTTGTGTTGGGAATGATGTATGTCCAGGTTAGGTATGATAGATAGCATGATGAGTGGTCTTTCGGTAGTTAGCTCGAGTACCGTCATGGCCTCTAGTTGGGTCGTGACAAAAAAGTGGTATCGGAAGCCGGTTTCATCCTAGGGTGTGTCTACGAGCCGTGTCCAGTAGGGTCTTGTTTATGCGTGTGAAGCGCGCCACATTTATAAACAAGAGGCTGTGGGGGCATTTAGGAATAATGACCGCCTTTCTTATTCATAGATCGTGCGATAGAGCTATGTTATAAGACTTCCTTTTTTCCTAATTGTGCATTATGATTTTAGCGATGCCGGTAAATAGTAAAGCAATAGTCGCCCAGAAGGGCAAGACTACGACAGGAAGGCGAGTTGAACAAGGGTCCCCGGTAAATACAAAAGAGGGTGAGTCCCATAATGAGGCTCCATCTCATACCTCTCACACTCCGCCTGTTTTAGAGGAGCACGAAGGGGCCTCAGCTCCACCTCCAATGCCTCCAGTTCCTTCACCGGGTGCTTCGGGTCAATAGATAATCGAGGCTTTTTAGCTATTGACTCAGCTAGTTGCTGCTCGAAGCTCGGGGGGGGGAATGCGGGTCCGGGTGACGGGCGGCCTAGTGCGAGGGCTGTGACTTTATGAGTTTGAATCCTCTGGAATTTTTTGGGTCGAAGTCGGATAAAGACCCACAGGTCTTTATAGATGAAATGTTGAGGACGGTGAGAATAATGCATGCTTCCGATACTGAGTCAGTGGAGTTGGCGTCCTATAGATTGTGAGATGTCACCGTTCTATGGTATAATAATTGGATATCTTCGAGAAAGGAAAATGCACCTCCCACGGTCTGGTAGGAGTTCGTAGATGCTTTCATTCGCCATTATTTTCCACCTGAGGTCCGTCTGGCCCTTAGCTAACAGGTTTCTGATTCTAAAGCAAGGAAATATGAGTGATCGTGAGTATAGTCTCCATTTCAATTCATTGGCTAGGTATGCTTCGACCATGGTAGCCGATATGGGAGACCAGGTGCATCGATTTGTGAGTGGCTTAGGGCCACATTTGATCAAGGATTGCTTGACAGCTTCACTATAGGAGGGCATGGACATCTCCCGTATTCAGGCTCACGCGTACAATCTAGAAGAGTAGCAGCAGCCACACCGAGGTGAGTGTGATATTGATCGAGGGCATAGTAAGAGTGCTAGATCTGCGGGTGTTAGTTGCGAGTATAGAGGGGGTCAGAGAAAGTTATATTCCAATTATTCAGGCCAGTCTGCGACTAGTGCACCTCTTCGATTTTCGAGCAGGAGATTTGACTGCCCCATTTATTCTGGTCCGGACAGAGTTAGAGAGCTCGGGTTCCCAGTTGTAGGTGACATCAGTCAAAGAAGACCACCATTACCACGATGCAGCCAGTGTGGTAGATTACATTCGGGCTAGTGTCGCTGAGGCTCAGATGCTTGTTATGCCTGCGGTCAGATTGGGCACATGATGTGTGATTATCCCTCAATGAGTGGTAGAGGTGGGGCTCGGCCCACAGGATCAGAAGCTGGTTCTTCTTCATCCATGTGCCCTGTAGGTAAGGCTCCCCAAACTTCAGCAGGTCGTGGCAGGGGCAGAGGGGTAGCATCCAGTTCAGGTGGCTCTCAGCCCCGTATTTATGCCTTAGCCGGACGACGGGAACTTGAGTCCTCCCCTAACGTTGTCACAAGTATCCTATCAGTATTCTCTCATGATGTCTATGCATTGATTGATCCGGGTTCTATCTTGTCGTACATTACTCCGTATATTGCCGATCGTATTAGGGTGAAACTCGAGCCAATCAAACCTTTTGAAGTATCTACTCCTGTTAGCAACCCGATAATAGCTAGACAAATGTGTATAGAAATTGTGCGATTATGGTGTGTGATCGTCATACAGTAGCTAATTTGATTGAATTGGAAATGTTGGACTTTGATGTCATTATGGGCATGGATTGGTTGGCTTCTTGCTATGTAAATATGGATTGTAGAACGAAAATGGTTCAGTTCCAATTTCCGGGAGAACCAGTGCTTGAATGGAAAGGTAGCGCAGTGATACAATCCGCGTTGCATCAATACCTTTGACAAGGAGCCAAGCGCGAGAACTCCAAGTTACACGAGGGCTTTTCATGAAAATGGATGTATTAGGACACACTTTGTTGCCATCCCGAAGGACCCATGCATTGATGATCGCATGGGAGGACAAAAAGGCGAAAGAAAGGGAAGATGGCACAACATGCATCCCAAAGATAGTGTGTTGCATCAGACAAAGTGCGCCGCATCCAAACAAAGTGCGCCTTTGCATCAAGCAATGTCTGCCACATGTTGAACATGCGAACCAACAGCTCCAACGCAAAGTGTGTCATCAAATCTGTGGATTTTGAGGAGCACAAGATGCGACAGAAGAGCAGGGATGCATGTTCACATATGGAGCCACAAAATGTGACATCCGGATCTTTTGGGTCACTTTGCAAGCTTGACAGCCACTTTTGGGCCTCTTATGTAATAGTTTAGCCTAAGACTATAAATAGCTTAAATTAGCTCATTTCATGGTAGACTATTTTGATTATTGATATTTTGAGATTGTAAACCTCTTCTGAGTGTTGAGAGCTTGCTAAGCTTAAGATTATGAACATTACGTGAGGATTGGTTATTAGGGTGTCTAATCCGTATTGGTCATCTTAAGAGTTTGGTGCTCTTTAGTTCCTAAATTAGAGGTCAAGTTAATCTAAGAACTTTGGTTGCTAATTGGGGTCTTTAGTTGTGTCAAATTATCTATCCTTTACTTTCTTGTCCTTCTTTCTTCATTTTCGTTGTGATTATTGCATCAATTGGTATCAAAGCTTGGATTAGATTTTTTCTATCAAGTCTAGCCTTAGGTTTGTTACAAAAAAAAAATCAAAATTCTTGAAAACCCCAAAAATTTTGTGTTCGTTTTGTTGTTTTGACATTAGATTTGAGTTTCTTAGTGTCCTAGGGTTTCAAATCCAAAGTTTCATGTCATTCAAGTCAATATTGAGAGATCTACCATTGTTGAGGTTTGAGCTTTGAAGAAAAATTGAAGAACATTTGGTGGGTTTTGAAATTTTGGTGAAATTGGAGGTTGATAACTATTGGGCTTTATTCTATTTGATTAAGGGAACTCAAATCCAAAATTTAGGGGAATTTTGAGTAGATTTGGAGGAAGATAGAAATTTGAATGTTCATGTATTCTTGAGCCACCTTCATAAATTCTTAATGAAGAAGAAGACCCAAAGGAGGGTTTGATCCAAAAATATTCCCACAAGTTTTTGAAAAGGTGTTTCCTACCCCAAAAAAGTAAATACAAGGTTAGGTGGGTCCAAGGGGATCCAAGAATTCAAAATATTCAGAAAAGGAACTTACCAAACGGATCCCAAGAATTGACGTCACCAATTGTGAGCTGAAAATAGCATAACCTGCGACACCATATGGGGAGCCGCATTTTCAACATGCTAACACGTAGCTCCACAGCAAAGTGTTTCAGAGAACTTAGCCAGTCAAGTGCGTAATCTGCGAGACGCAAAGTGTGTCGCAGACACTGTTTGCGAAGCTACAGTACCATATCAAGTTGCGCACTTCAGGTTTTTGACTCAAATTTCATTCCATTCCATTTCTTTTCACTTTCTTTGATCATCTAAACTGAATTAAACTCTAGTAATTTATCCTACTTGAGTTTGATTAGTTCTTGAGTGCTTACTTTCTTTCGTACCAATTCTCTTTGTTCTTTTCTCGTTTTAACTTCGTCGATAGTTTATTGATTCAAGTCCGTTAGTTTGAATTGAGTCATCCGATCTTTTTTTAGTCTAACAAGAATCTATTCCGACCAAGAGTAGCATTTGAACCCTCGTGACTAATCGACATTACAAGAACACAATCTTTGGCTGAAGCAATTGCGAGGCAAGTAAAGGTGAGCATACTTGAGCGATTGTGAGTTGATTTTACTAACTTAACGTATTTGCTTGTTTTGTTGAGTGCCTTGAATGGGTACTGTTATAACCCGTATCTTACACCTTTGGACACCTCGGGATTTTTGAGTCAAGCTAAGGACAATGTAATGTATTGATCTTGTTTGATATATATGTTGGTCATGGGAAAGAATTAGACGTGGAAATATTGGAAAAGGCTAAGGGTAAAATTGGAAGGTTGAGAAAAAAAATGGTTCCATGAATTACCAAAACTATGGACTAAGCAATTGGGCTTGGATATGGAAAAAAAAAAAAAGAAGAACAAGAGGCCCAATTTGAAGTGGTGGCCGGTTGTGGAGGAAAATAACATGGGCCAAGCCCATGTAAATTAATACCATGTGACCAAAATAAATAAGATGGCCACCTTATATTTCTTCATTATTCAAGAAGTTTCAAGAAAAAAAGAGATGAGAGCAAGAACATGGCCTATTCGGCCAACCAAGAGAAAGAAGAGAAAAAAATTTGAGGCCTCTAATCTTGATCCAAAAATGTTATTCTTCTAGTATTTATACTAAATCAAGGGTCCTCTTTAACATGGTATGATGATTAAGGCAAGGAAATCATTCATTTTTGCAAACTCACAATTTTACTCAAGTGAAGTTGAAGAAGAAAGGGTAAGAATTCATTTTCTTTTACTTGTTATGGATATTTATGCATGTTGTGATATGTAAAATGAATAAAGTTCATGAAGTTGTGGGGTTGTGTTGTGGCCGTGAGTGGTGCCATGTATGGTAGGAAAAATGAATTAATGTTGTTTGGTATGTTGGTTGTTGTTGTTAAGAATTATGTGATGAAGAAATGAATGAAGTGCATGGAAATGTGATGTTGAGGTTGTAGCCGTGTATGTTGTTATTATGGCCGGAAATGGGCTGTTTTGGTAAGACAAGGAATGACTCATTTTTATTTAGCATTTGGTCGTCATCGTTGTGAATTATATGATGTAAAATGAAGTTGTTAGCATATGTAATTGTTGATAGAGTTTGTGAATTTGAAAGAAAGAATTAAGTTGTTATTGTTCTTGAGTATTTGGAAAGGTGTTGGATGAAGTAGTATGTTGATTGAATCGTTTTGAATGTTACGCAAATCGAAATGAATATAAATGAAATGTCACTAACTTATATGGCAAAGGTTGTTAATATTGGAATGCATCTTGATTGAATTGTTGATATTGTTGGCACAATTGATGGTATTGTTGTTGGTTTGGCCGGGTTGGATTCTCGGATTGTTGTTAATGGATGAATTGGGCGAGCCATATTCTCGGGGTTGATGGATTTGGGAAGTGCTGCCGAAATTTCGGTAGCCAAGTATTACTTTAAGAATTCAATTCTAAAGGCACTAATCATGTTTGGTAAACATGACCAGTTTGTAGATTCTGGCGGATTTGCGACTTGAATTTGGAATAGCATAAGGAGCGGAAAAAGGTATGTAAGGCCTCACTTTTCTTTCTTGGCATGTCTTAGATGTAATAGGCTTGAATAGGCGCCTCGGGGATGATCCCATTCCTAGAAATTCGAACTTGAAATTACCTCTTTTTCATTCAAGAAATTGAATTAAGTTTGGTGTTTTATCGAAATAATTGTTTAAACATTTCCAACGCGCTCAAATGGAATCGAGTGACCCTTAGACCTTCGTAAATGACTCCATGAAGCTCAACGTATGTAAATTGTGTATGCCACCTCAGTTGGCCGAGGTGGGCCCACGATCCCTGAATTCTCTCTTATTGTTCGTTTGGTTTATTTTCGTTCTATAATTAAAGGAAACTTTTGGGTTATCATTCCGACTACTAAATAATAGTTGTTTTAACTAGTCCATCGATTCCAAGGCTTGTTTTCTCTCTAAAAGTTTATAAATGTTTTCTAAAATATTTATTCATCTCTAAATTAAGGTTTTACAAATTTTTGAAAGCTTTATGACTGAAATGACGATGATGCTTCTATGATCTATGTAAATGAAAAATGTATATGTACATGGGGGGGGGGGTAGGGATACTTGGGAATTGGGAAGGAAACTATGTTTCATTGCCACAGTCGGTACTGCTTATCATCCCGGACGCGGGGTGCCCGGACGCGGGATATATGGGCGAGCCGATGTATTTCGGTGCTATGTGGGCGAGCCGACATTGTTCGGTGCTATGCTATGACTTACTATGCTATGATCAGCTATGCTATGACTTACTATGCTATGATCAGCTATGCTATGACTTACTATGCTATGATCAGCTATGCTATGACTTACTATGCTATGATCAGCTATGCTATGACCTACTATGCTATGATCAGCTACACTATGACCTACCATGCTATGGCCTGCTATGCTACAACCCGATATGCTGTGACTTCATATGATAAGACGTGATATAACCCAGATTCTATTTTCTATGTACAGGTTACTTTCTTATCTCGTTAAGCGCCCTCTGATCCTGTGATATGGTTATTCATACCTATGATCATGCTTGCGTTGTTTATTTCCATGCCTTACATACTCAGTACATTGCTCGTACTGACCCCTCTTCTTCGGGGCCGCGTTCATGCCGCGCAGTACACCCGAGGTAGTGAAGGCATTAGCGAAGGTGTTCAACGAGATTGGCGAGCTCCATTTTCTCGAGTGTCTTCGCCGAGTCGGTGTACACGGGTGCTATGGTATCCGACTATGTTAGAGACTTTGCGAAGAGTCATGTGCATAAGATGTCCAAGGAGCGGCTCTATAAGCCGTCGTATTATATATATGATATTACGGCATTTTGTACGGTCGCAAGCTGTATTGATTTGAATGATATACTGTATGTTGTTTTTCAAAAAAAATTCATTACGCATTTATGGCCGGTTAGGGGCCCATTATGTCTACGAGTGCTATGACAGTCAGTGGGTTCGCTCGGCCCTAAATAAGGGTCGGGTGCCCATCACACCCTATCGGAAATTGGGGTGTGACAGGTACCATGGCTACGAATGATGAAACACAAGTTCCCACCGGGGAATTCACGCTCGTTGATGTGATGAGGGCATTGCAAGCCTTGAACGACAAGGTAGGGAGTATAGATGGTCGAGTGGAAACTTTGGGAAGTAGGGTGGAAGCAATTGAATGAGGTAGTAGGGAGGTCTCATATTCGCCCCGAGTGCAATACCAAGGAGGCACAAGTGGAGCTACTCGAAGCACTTCACTTACACTGTCACCTGGCACCTTCCATCATCTATATAACCCCACTTCCCAAAACACTCCCCAAAACACTCCTCAAAACACAACTCTCACCCCACCAAACAACATTCCCATAGGCCAACGGAACAACCCAACCCCACAAGATCAAACTCCAAATGACCCACATCCAAATGATCCACCCCCAAATGATCCACACCTAAATGTACCAATGCCACCCCAAAATCGTCGGAACATCCAACAGCCAAATGAGGATGAGATAGGAGAAGCTATACTTGAGCACGAACGTTATGGTGACCAAAGTTGGAGGCAACGAGGGCAAGCACAAGGAGGTTATCGAGGAAGGGGTGAAAGGCACGGTCCTAACCCGCACATGGGTAGGCAAGGAGGGTACGAAGCTCCTGAAGGGTACCAAGGTCGTGACCATCAAGGTTATGAATATAATGGAGAATTTAATAGGAACCATGGTTAATGAGGAGGGCGAGACACGCGTCTCAATTCCATCAAGATTACTCTTCCAACCTTCAAAGGGGGAAGTGACCCTGATAGTTTCTTGATTGGGTGATGCATTGTGATAGAATCTTCTTGACAAACAACATGTCCGAGGTGAAAAAGGTGTCTTACGCCATTGCTCAATTCGAAGGGTACACCTCCACATGGTGGGAAACTCAAGTGAAAGCAAGAAGAATTATTGGTCTTTCCCCCAAGACTATAAATAGCTTAAATTAGCTCATTTAATGGTAGACTATTTTGATTAGCCTAAGACTATAAATAGCTTAAATTAGCTCATTTAATGGTAGACTATTTTGATTATTGATATTTTGAGATTGTAAAACTCTTTTGAGTGTTGAGAGCTTGCTAAGCTTGAGATTGTGAACATTGTGAGAGGATTGGTTATTAGTGTATCAAATCCTTATTGGTCATCTTAAGAGTTTGGTGCTCTTTAGTTCCTAAATTAGAGGTCAAGTTAATCTAAGAACTTTGGTTGCTAATTTGGGTCTTTAGTTGTGTCAAATTATCTATCCTTTACTTTCTTGTCCTTCTTTCTTCATTTTCGTTTTGATCATTGCATCACGCAGCATCTCCAAGAGGTAGGTTTATTTCCTATCTCAAAGCAAGGAAGATGATTGCTAAAGGCTACATTTATCATCTAGTCCGAGTACATGACACCAAAGCAGAACTGTCGACTTTTCAATCCGTCCGGGTAGTAAATGAGTTTCCGGAAGTATTTCCAGATGAACTTCCAGGTTTTCCACCGGAACGGGAGATCGACTTCACTATTGATGTGCTTCCAGATGCTAAACCCATATCTATTCCTCCTTACAGAATGGCTCCTGCAGAATTGAAAGAGCTAAAGGTACAACTAAAGGATTTGCTCACAAAGGGATTTATTAGACCCAGTTCATCGCCATAGGGATCACATGTCTTATTTGTAAGAAAGAAAGATGGTTCTTTGGGAATATGCATTGACTATAGGCAGTTGAACAAGGTGACGATAAAGAATAAGTATCTGTCACGACCCGACTACAGGCCATGACGGGTACCCGGGGCTAACCACTGAGCATCGCTCATACCATTACCCATCATACCCATCAAGCATTTATTCATTAATCTTATACTAAAATCATAGGAAAACCATTTTTCACTTGAAATATATTTACTTTATATACATAAGCCCTTCGGCTATCAAAATCAAAATAATGCATATACATACGAGGAGAAACCGAGAGACCATACTACCTAGACATACGTATCTACGAGCCTCTACTAGAGTGCTAGACATATAGATGGGACAGGACCCCGTCATGCCCAAAACATATATATACACCAAAAGAATAGTCAATGGCACCTCCGGAATAATGGGGTTCTCTCAAAGTCTGCTAGTAGCTCCTACGAGTCTGGATCACCTCCCTGTCTACCTGTGGGCATGAACACAGCGTCCAAAGAAAACGGATGACAGTACGAATATGGTACTGAGTATGTAAGGGATGAATGAAATGAACATAACGAAGAAATCATAAGACATAGGATGAAGATATAACCTGCGTAACTTTTAAGGGTGGATACATTTCATACATATATCATACATAAGCATATTATGACCTTATCATAACTTAGCATCATTATACATTTATCACCAAAACATACATTAGAACTTGAAGGCAACTATAGCTATGTCGGGGTGACATAAGGTCGTAAACCCCCGATTACATTATGGCGTGATCATAATCGTTATATCTCACCCTGGAGGAACTAACGTTTTAATGTGAGTGCACACAAGGAAAAACATCAATGGAACTATATTTAGGTTCATTAGATTGTAGAAACATCATATCGTATTCATAACAAGAACTTTATGGAATTAACATATCATGGACTCTAGAACTTTTAGGCTCAACTCATAGTCATCATCATCATATTCACATCGTATCTTTTTTTTTTTAATCTTATGAAAAGCTCTTTATAACCATAGATCATAGTTTCCGATGTGTAGGAAAGTCGTGGAAATGTAGGAAAATTCATGCCATGGAGTCATGCCTTAGAAAGAAGGGACAAGCCTTACGTACCTCTTTCGTTTAACAATTCTATCGCTTGATTTCTCTTCTTCAACGCTCGCGTTTCTACCTTCAAGAGAATTCGCATCAACATTAGCTAATCGGTTATACGAACGTGCTTACTAATGCTAGAGAAATTTGGGCAGCATTTCCTTTTCTTATACAACTTTTCTCATATTACATATCAACTCCCAAACATCCATAACAACATTCACAATATTATAGGCAACAATCACCATTCATCTACATTATCCACATTTCTAAATTTCACTTCAATTTCTCCATAATCATGGTCATAGTTCACTATTGCATTTTCTCACGTATAATACTTATCGCATGTTCTAAATGTCATTCATAACATACTTACAATCACAATATATCAATATTCATGACTCATTCCAAACTACTACTCAAAATGTCACTATTCTTACATTCATAAACCATTTCCTATTTCCTTCTACATTCCAATTGTTTCAACTTTTCAATACCTCAAAAAACATGAAAATACCATAAAACATACCTTAGATAGTGTAGGAATACGCCTTGAGTGGAAATACTCTTCTTGCACCAAAACCTTAATTCACTTCCATTGGAATTTCTTGGCTTAGATGAACTTCAATGAGTTTCTTACACTTGATTTGTTGGTTTGATGAAGTTGATCATAGATTTCTCTTGGGCTCTTGTGGATGAAGAGCGGAGAGGATTCTACAGTGTTCTTGAGGTGTGAGGTGAAAAATGGAATGAAACAAATGAGGTTGGGGTCCTTATATCAACTTAAAATTTTGACCCGACTCGGATATACAGACCAACATACGATCCGTATCTTTTGTACTGGCCGAATGTCTAGACCGTATGTTTGGTCCAGTGAAGGCCCTCATTCTGGGTAGAACATATGGCCAGACATACGGCCAGTATGTTTTATACGGCTAGTATGTTGGACCGTATGTTGCCCAGCTTTCCAGAATTCGTTCTCATCGACTCGTTTGATTTCCAATCCTTATGGAACGTTCTTAACACTTGTTTAACACCTCAATACCAATCTAAGGAATGTTATAAATCATCTTTAAGACATCATTAAGCTCTCATTAATTCCATATTCGTACATCTTGCCCGACACGCAACATATACCTTGCTTTCCTTAAAAACTCCCGTCTCCTAGCTCGAATGTCTTTATAATCTCATTTAGAATCATCAAATGCCATTTATTACTTATCAAACATCTTATACGTCGTGCCCTTCGTTAGTCTATTCACTATGCATTAACGGGAAATTTCTGAGGTGTAACATTCTTCCCCCTTTTTGGAACATTCGTACTCGAATGTTAAGCACTCGGGAGTTCTACGAAAATTTTGCGAGAGTTTCCCATGTAATATGGCACTACCATCCTGTCACAACAGCCCACAATCACATTGCCTCACAGGGCCACAACATAATAGCAATATAAGTTGGCCACACACGACCCATATGCATAAAAATAAAACATACATACCTCGTAATCTCGATGTCTCATCATGGATCTCTTCCGGGGGCTGAAACAAGTGTGGGTATATGGATTTCATCTTCTCTTCCGCCTCCCAAGTCATTTCTTCTCGATTGTTATTTCACCACAAGACATTAATTGAAGCTACTTCCTTATTTCGAAGTCTCCGTACTTGCCTGTCTAATATGGCAATGGGCACTTCTTTATAGACTAGCTTTTTTGTCACTTGAACATCATCTATCGGAACAATCCTCGTAGGATCTCCAACACAGTTGCGGAGCATTGATACATGGCTTGGATGGACCGATTCAAGTTACGGAGGCAAGTCCAATTCATAAGCTACTTGACCCACCTTTCGGATAATCTTATAGGGTCCAATGTATCGAGGACTTAACTTTCCTTTCTTACCAAATCTCATCACCCCTTTCATTGGCGACACCTTCAAAAATACCCAATCATCAACTTGAAATTCTAAGTCTCGCCGGCGGTTGTCCACATAAGATTTTTGGTGACTTTGGGCTATCAACAATCGATCTCGGATCACCTTGAATTTTTTCTACTGCTTGCTGAATCAACTCAGGGCCTATTAGCTATACTTCTCCTACTTCAAACCATCCAATTAGAGACCTGCACTTCCTTCCATATAATGCTTCATACGGAGCCATTTGAATACTAGAATGGTAGCTATTATTATACGTAAACTCAGTGAGGGGTAAGTGGTCATCCCAACTACCACCGAAATCTAGAACACATGCTCGTAGCATTGTTATATCTCGCATTTTTGTACGTTGGGATATTCCGTGTTAGTTGCGACAAGCTAAGGGCAAGGCCATTTTCCGGTTTTGTTTTAATGCGCAAGCCGCTTATGAATATTATTATTGGCATGGAATGTTAAGGGCGAACTTGGAATTTGGAAATTTTAGTTCATGACATGTTGGAGTAGGCCCCACCCTTGGTTGGCCAAATTTAATTAGCTCAAAATTATGAGGGGTGCATGTGCTCATTCTACATTTGCAAGGGCCAAATATATATATTATGGATGACCAAGTCAAATTATTCATCCTTCATGATTTAAAGAAATTTCTAGAAATTTGAAGAAAAGTGGAGAAAAAAAAAAAAAAAAAGCAAAGGGGTGGCCGGCCACGTGCATGGCCATGTGCCACTACTAGTATATATATATGTATATAAGTGATGAAAAATAAGACACACTTCATCATTTTGTGCTCTAGAAATTTCAAGAGAGAGAGAGGGAGAAAAAAAAGGGGAGTTCGGCCAAAGGGAGGGGCTGGCCGGAACTTGCCCCTCCAATTTGATCATGGAAAATTATTCTCCTTCTAGTTTTCTACTAATTGGAGGGTCCTCGTCGATGTGGAGTAGTTGTTGGGACAAGAAGACCATCCATTCTTGCAAATAGAAACATGGCCGAGAAGAAGGATTGAAGGGAAAAGGTAAGGTTCTATCCTTTCTTGCATGTGTTATGGACGTTTGAGTGTGTTGCGACGTGTTGAAATGGATAAAATTCATGAAGTTGTGTGTGGTTGGTGTGGTGGCCGAATGGTGGTTGTTTGGTGTGGAAGAGATGAACAAATTTTATTTAGTAGCATGCTTGTTGTTGTAGCGAATTTCATGATGAAAAATGAATGTTTGATGACTTATGTTGAAGTTGTAGTGTTGCGGGCTGTTTTGGAAAATTAATATGATTTTAATACAGTTTCTTGTATTGATGGAAATAATGTTGAAGACGTATGGAATTGTTGATATAGTTTATAAATTTGGAAGAAGAAAATGTGTTATGAATGTTCCTAATTGGGTTGGAAGGTTTCGGCTACATTGTAGGTTGGATGGGCTGATTTGGATAGTTTGTGGATTGTTGGAAGTATTCTTGAATTTCGATGAAATGATCTCGGATTAATAAACGAATATGTGAATGTCGATGTTAGCTTGAAGTATGTAGTTTAATTGAATGTAACTCAATATCATCGAATGTTGTGGTAAGGAGTTGTTAGTGTTAAAATGCACTTGAAATTGGTTATTGATGTTGGCTATATGGTTGTTGATTTGGCCGAGTTGAATTGTCGGGGTGGATGGATTTATAGGGAAAGTGCTGCCGAAATTTTTGTAGACAAAGTGCTAATTTGGAATTGGGTTCTTAAGTGTTATGGCTAATGGATGATGCTTAATGACAGTATTGTAGATCGTGTGAAGTCGAGACGTAAGTTTGGATTAGCATTAAGGGCGACCAAGGTATGTAAAGCTCACCTCTCTTTCTTTGGCATGTCTTAGTATGAATAGGCTATGATATGATCCCCGAGGTAACTCTACTCCTGCGATCCGAGCATGTCTGTGATTCTTATTTGTTTCTTGATATTCGTATTTATAATGTAGTCAAATTGTGGTCCTTATGCCTTTGTATGATTAAAAATGAATATGCATGGAATGATTTGTTCATAAAAGAGTTTGAAACTACGAACGTCCGTAACTTCCATAGGAAGGCTCGGATCGCTTCGAAATGTCCGTAGGAGGTTCTGTAGCGTATTCAGATTATAATGATCCAAGGTGGGCTCGGATCGGTTGATACTTGTCCGTGGGCCCGCAAGACATACGTTGTGTAGTTACGATGACTTGTTAAAAGAACCTAATGAAGTTAACAATCCGACCCCCGCATGTGATTACTTATTTATCTGTTAAGTTTGAAATAAGAATCCGTATATATATGATTCTGATACGTGATTATGATGCCTAAAGTTCTATTTGATAAGTCCCGGATAATATCTGGAAGAGATTTGATTTGGTCAATGCCGTCGGCTTGTAAATGATAATTTGTCCGATTATTACATTAAGTACGTGTAAACGTATGAAATGAGAATCGTATGCCTATGATTTTGATACGTAACTATGATGGATAAAGTTTTATTTGATATGTTTCGAGGTAACGTTCGGAAGGAACTTGATACGACTATTGCTTTGGCTTGTAAATGGTAATTCGTTTGATTATTCTATGGAATCTGTATGAATGTTTTGAATGGCATATAGATCCCACGATTTTGCTCGTGCACATTTTTGTTTTTCCCTTCGCCGAGTCCCGGGCCGGTTACAATCGTGCGCACAATGCGAAGTATGATGAGCTTAGAAGTATGATGAGCGACTAATATTATGGTGTTATGATGTGTCCGATCGCCGAGCTCCCTTTTAGCCGGGTACCGTGGTTATATGATATGATGTGTGACGGAGATGCGGGAGATGCGAAAACTTCCGAAGTATGATGAGTTGTGGCGCCCAAGGCGGGAGGGCGACCACGTTCCGTCCGCGCGGGTCCATTATGGGCGCATAGGGCATATGATATGATAATCTGATGATCTGATGACATAATGATTTGATAATGTGATGATCTGATAATATAACGAATCTGTTCGGATGATACGGTAATATGATGACTCTGTTTAATCTGATGGTATGATAATATGATGATTCTGTCTGATGTGATGATGTGACATATATATGTATTCTGAAATATGATCTATTGGTTTCGGAGCCGGTGGTGGGGCAAACCCAATGGTGGGGCAAACCCAGTGGCGAGGCAAAAATTCCGCACTGGTTTAGGCTAATCCCACATTGGTTTAGGCGAATCCCACATCGGTTAATATCAGCTACTATGATGTGTTCTATTTTATATACATATAAGACAGAAATGTTTTTTTTCAAAAGAAAGCTATGTATTTTGAGCATTCGGATTACTATATCTGTCTTCTGTACCTCTTATGCACTATTTGTATTATAGATATATGTACTTCGGTATCCTGACTATTATGCACATTTTCTGTACTCCTCATTTCGATTATGATCCCGTTTCCTGTATTCCATGCTTTACATACTCAGTACATATTCCGTGCGACCCCTTTTCTTCGGGGGGCTGCGTTTCATGCCGTGCGAGTACACCTAGGTGAGCTACGGATATTAGCGAGAAGATGTTCCGGCGGGATTGGCGAGCTCCGCCTCCTCCCGGGTCTTTGCCGAGTCGAGTTTTTTTGTGTTATGATATCTGAGTCACGTTAGAGACTTTGCAGACAGTGTCATGGGTATAAGATGTCGATTATGTAAGCCGATGTATCATTATGTGTTGTATTATAAGTTTCATATGTTACAAGTTTTATTTGATTTGAGAAAGATGACCAGCACGTTTGGTTTTTCGAAAAAAAAAAAAAAAGACTTCATTATGTATTTACGTTATGGTCTAAGGGGCCCAGTATGATTATGAATGTCACGAGAGTCAGGGGGTTCGCTCGGCCCTGGGTAAGGGTCGGGTGCCCATCACACCCTATCGGATTAAGGGTGTGACAAGCATATCTTCCAAGGTCTGAATGGTACGTTCGGCTTGTCCATCAGTCTGCGGATGAAATGATGTGCTAAGCTTTACTTGAGTACCTAGACCTTCTTGGAAAGATTTCCAGAACTTGGCTGCAAATTGTGCCCCTCTATCTGTGATAATGGATATCGGAATACCATGGAGTCGCACAATCTCCTTGAGATACAACCTTGCATAATCTTCTGCTGAGTATGTGGTTCTGACTGGAAGAAAATGAGCTGCTTTCGTGAGTCTGTCCACGATCACCTATATGGAATCATATTTACCTCGGGAGCGGGGTAACCCACAATAAAATCCATGTTGTTCACTTCCCATTTCCAAATAGGAATCTCCATTGCTTGCAATAATCCTTACGCTTTTGGTGTTCGATTTTCACTTCTTTGGCAATTTGGACATTGAGCTACAAATTTGCTATGTCTTTCTTCATTCCATCCCACCAATAAATTAACTTGAGATCATGATACATCTTTATTGCTCCTGGATGCATAGAATACCAAGAATAATGAGCTTCTGCGAGGATTCGATAATGTAATCCTGCAACATTCAAAACACATAGCCTGCCTCGGTATCTAAGAATTCCATCCATAGAAGTTTCAAATGGAGACTTCTCTTTTTCATGAAATGTGTCTCTATAATGGCTCAACTGAGGATATTCATATTGCCGCTCTTTTACTTCCATATTCAAGGATGAAACTGTGCGATTATTAATACTAATTCCTGCACTACCGGAATCAGTTAGACGTACTCCAAGGTTAGCTAGTTGGTGGAGCTCATGAATTAATTCTTTCTTCTCCGGAGGAACTTCACATAGGCTGCCCATTGATTGGCGGCTAACCACATCAGCTACTATATTTGCCTTCCCGGGGTGGTATAAAATACTCACATCATAATCTTTCAATAATTCTAACCACTGCCTCTGCCGCAGATTTAACTCTTTCTGTTTGAAAATGTATTGAAGACTCTTGTGATCTATATAGATATCAACATGAACACCATACAAGTAATGTTTCCACATCTTTAATGCATGAATAACTGCAGCCAATTCGAGATCATGAGTTGGGTAGTTCTTTTTGTGTTTCTGCAGCTGTCTCGAAGCATAAGCAATGACTTTACCGTGCTGCATTAACACACATCCTAACCTAATACCGGAAGCATCACAATATACAACATAACCTTCTGGGCCTTCTGGGAGTGTTAAAACTGGGGCTGAAGTTAACCTATCTTTCAATACCTGAAATCAACGCTCACAAGCATTATTCCACTGGAATTTAGCTGACTTTTGGGTTAGCTTCATCAATGGGGCTGAAATAGAGGAAAATCCTTCTACGAATCTTTAAATAACCTGCCAATCCCAGAAAACTATGGACTTCTGTGGGTGTCGTAGGCCTTGGCCAAGTCTTCACAGCTTCAATTTTTTGCGTATCAAATTGAATGCCATCATCTGAAATAACATGACCTAAGAATGTCACAGAATTCAGCCAAAACTCGCACTTTGAAAATTTTGAATACAATTCTCGAGTTCGAAGTATTCGAAGAACAATACGTAAATGGCCTGCATGTTCTGATTCTATGCGAGAGTATACTACAATATCATCAATGAATACTATTACGAATAAATCCAAGAGAGGCCTGAATACATTATTCATCAGATTCATGAACACTTCCGGAGCATTAGCTAACCCAGATGACATCACCCGAAATTTGTAATGGCCATATCTCGCTCTAAAAGCTGTTTTGGGAATATCTTCTTCTTTATCTCTCACTCGGTGATAACCTGACCTCAAGTCTATTTTCAAAAATCACTTGGCACCTTATAATTGATCAAACAAATCATCAATCCTTGGGGGAGGATATTTGTTCTTTATCGTCACCGTATTCAACTGCCTATAATCGATACACATTCATAGAGATCCATCTTTCTTTCTTACAAATAGGACAGGTGCTCCCCACGGTGATGAACTGGGTCTAATAAACCCCTTCGCAAGCAAATCTTTCAACTGTGCCTTTAGCTCTTTCAATACTGCCGGAGCCATTCGATAAGGAGGAACAGAAATAGGCTTGGTGTCCGGCAATACATCAATAGCAAAATCAATCTCTCTCTGCGGAGGAAGGCACGGAAGTTCATGCGGAATACATCCGAAAATTCATTCACTACCGAACGGATTGGAAAGTTTACGACTTTGCTTCGGTGTCATGAACTCGGACTAAGTGATAAATATAGCCCTTTGCTATCATCTTTCTTGCCTTAAGGTAGGAAATAAACCTACCTCTTGGAGATGTTGTATTACCCTTCAATTCAAGCATGGGCTCTTCTGGAAATTGAAATCGAACTACTTTCATTCGGCAATCAACATTAGCATAACATGAGGCCAACCAATCCATAACCATAATCACATCGAAGTCTTACATTTCCAGCTCAACAAAATCAGCTTTAGTCTGGTGGCCGCATATCACAATTACACAATTTTTATACACTTGTCTAGCTATCATGGGATCACCAACCGGAGTAGTTACCTTAAAAGGTTTAATTGGCCCGGGTTTCACCCCAATACAACCAGGAACATACGGAGTAATATAATATAGGGTAGAATCCGGATCTATAAATGCATACACATCATAGGAAAATACGGATAATGTATATGTAACCACATCCGGGGAGGACTCAAGATCCTATCGTCCAGCTAAAGCATACATACTGGTGGGTGGCACACGAGTAGATGCTCCCCTCCCGCACTCTACTTCGACCCGCCGGGATGCGGGGTACGCACTGCGGGCGCACCGGGCAGAACCGGTGATCAACGTCGTGGGCTGAACCCCACCTCTACCATACCTCAAGGGACAATCACGCATCAAGTGCCCAGTCTGCCCACAAACATAGCAAGCATCTGTGCCCTGGCGACATGGCCCCGAGTGTAATTTTCTACATCGGCTACATCGTGGGACTGGTGGTCTCCTGTGGCTATAATCACCCCCAAACTGGGAACTTGAAGCTCTCGAACTCTGACCCTTTCCTGAAGGAATGGAGTGATCGAATCTCACCCGAGAAATCATGGAGGTGCACTGCCGCCGACCGGCCCCACTGAATATGCACTGCCACATCCCTCTATATAATCACTACCTGCCCCCATAGATCTAACCCTCTTGCTTTGCCCTCTATCAATATCACGGTCACCCCTTTGTGGATGTTGTTGTCATTATAAATTCTGGGCATGGGATTGAATGCGGGAAATATCCATCCCATCTTGCAACTTGGCCGTCAGCGATCCTTGAATAAATGTGGCCCTAAGCCACTCACAAATCTATACGCAAACCCGATCTTCTATGTCAGCCACCATAGTCGGAGCATACCTAGCCAAAGAATTAAATTAAAGGTTATACTCCAGCACACTCATTTTTTCCTTGCTTTAGATTTAAGAACCTATCTCACAGCTTATGACCTCGGGTGGCAAATAGTGGCGGATAAAGGCATCTACGTAATTCTTGCCCAACGGGAGGAGCGCATTCTCTTTTCTTGATGATATCAATTATTGTACCATAATACCGCCACATCTCGGAGTCTATAAGATGCCAACTCCATGATTAGGTTTCGGAGGCATGAATAATCTTGATGTTCTCGACATTTAATTAATAAAACTTTGTGGGTCTTTATTCGGCTTTGACCCGAAAATCTCCGGAGGAGTCAAACTCATGAAATCACGGGCTCTGGTATTAGCTGCCCGATCACTTGGACCCGCATTCTGTCGCTATGCCTGGGCGGCAAGTAACTGCGTCAATAAATGAATAGCCTCAGTCACTTGTTGACCCGAAGTAGCAGTGGAGGGCTTAGGCATGGCTTGAGTCAAGCTCCCTCTTGTTCTTCTAAATTAGGCAGAGTGGAAGAAGCATTAGATGGAGCTTCATTATGTGATTCACCCTCTTCTACATTCATTGGTGGCTCTCTTTCTACCCCCCCTTTTCATCGTAGTTTTGCCCTTCAGGCGGTAACTTTTCCATGGCGGCATTTCGAAATCATAGCACACTATTAGGGAGGAGAAAATCTTATACACGGCTCTATCGCACGATCTCCTAAGAAGAAGAATGGTCATTCTTCCTAAATGCCCTGTAGCCTCCTTTTTATTAGTGTGGTGTGCAACACACCATAAACAAGACTCTACTAGACACGGCTCGTAGACAACACCTAGGGCCCAATCGCTCGATACAAGCTTTGTCACGACCCGACTACGGGCCTTGATGGGTACCCGGGGCTGACCACCGAGCATCGCTCATACCATTACCCATCATACCCATCAAGCACTCATTCATTAAGCTTATACTCAAATCATAGGAAAACCATTTTTTTTGAAACATATTTACTTTATATACATAAGCCCTTCGGCTATCAAAATCAAAATAATGCATATACATACGAGGAGAAATCGTGAGACCATACTACCCACACATACGTATCTACGAGCCTCTACTAGAGTGCTAGACATATAGACGGGACAGGACCCCGTCATGCCCAAAACATATATATACACCAAAAGAATAGTTAATGGCACCTCCGGAATAATGGGGTGCTCTCAAACTCTATGGCCGAGTCGAGTACCATCACCTCCATCTGCACCTGTGGGCATGAACACGGCGTCCAAAAGAAAACGGATGTCGATACAATATTGCACTGAGTATGTAAGGCATGAATGAAATGAACATAATAGAGAAATCATAAGACATAGAATGAAGATATAACCTACGTAACTTTTAAGGGTGGATATATTTCATACATATATCATACATAAGCATATTATGACCTTATCATAACTTAGCATCATTATACATTTATCACCAAAACATACATTAGAACTTGAAGGCAACTATAGCTATGTCGGGGTGACATAAGGTCATAAACTCCCGATTACTTTATGGAGTGATCATAATAGTCATATCTCACCTTGGAGGGACTAACATTTTAAGGTGAGTGCACACAAGGAAAAACATCAATGGAACTATATTTAGGGTCATTAGATTGTAGAAACATCATATCGTATTCATAACAAGAACTTTATGGAATTAACATATCATGGACTTTAGAACTTTTAGGCTCAACTCATAGTGATCATCATCATATTTACATCGTATATCTTTTTTTTTTTTATCTTATGGAAAGCTCTTTATAACCATAGACTCATATTTTCCAATATGTAAGAAAGTCGTGGAAATGTAGGAAAATTCATGCAGGAGTCATGCCTTAGAAAGAAGGGAATAGCCTTACGTACCTCTTTCGTTTAACAATTCTATCTCTTGATTTCTCTTCTTCAACGCTCGCGTTTCTACCTTCAAGAGAATTCGCATCAATATTAGCTAATCGGTTATACGAACGTGCTTACTAATGCTAGAGAAATTTGGGCAGCATTTCCTTTGTTTATACAACTTTCCTCATATTACATATCAACTCCCAAACATCCATAACAACATTCACAATATTATAGGAAACAATCATCATTCATCTACATTATCCACATTTCTAAATTTCACTTCGATTTCTCCATAATCATGGTCATACTTCACTATTGCATTTTCTCACATATAATACTTATCCCATGTTCTAAATTTCATTCATAACATACTTACAATCACAATATATCAATATTCATGACTCATTCCAAACTACTACTCAAAATGTCACTATTCTTACATTCATGAACCATTTCCTATTTCCTTCTACAATCCAAGTGTTTCAACTTTTCAATACCTCAAACAACATGAAAATAACATAAAAATTACCTTAGAGAGTGTAGGAATAAGCCTTGAGTGGAAATACTCTTCTTGCACCAAAACCCTAATTCACTTCCATTGGAATTTCTTGGCTTAGATGAACTTCAATGAGTTTCTTACACTTGATTTGTTGGTTTGATGATGTTGATCATAGATTTCTCTTGGGATCTTGTGGATGAAGAGTGGAGAGGATTCTACAGTGTTCTTGAGGTGTTAGGTGAAAAATTGAATGAAATAAATGAGGTTGGGGTCCTTATATCAACTTAAAATTTTGACCCGACTCGGACATACGGACCAACATACGGTCCGTATCTTTTATACTGGTCGTAGGTCTGGAACGTATGTTTGGTCCAGTGAAGGCCCTTATTATGGGCAGAACATAAGCCGGATCTTTGCCCGATATGTTTTATACGGACGATATGTTGGGTAATATATTGTTGCCCGACTTTAAATTCGTTCTCGTCGGCTCGTTTGATCTCAATCCTTATGGAACCTTCTTAACACTTGTTTAACACCTGATACCAATCTAAGGAATGTTATAACTCTTCTTGAAGACATCATTAAGCTCTCATTAATTCAATATTTGTACATCTTGCCCCGACCTTTTTTAACATATACCTTGCTTTCCTTAACAACTCCTGTCTCCTCCCTCGAATGTCTTTGTAATCTCATTTAGAATTATCAAATGCCATTTCTTACTTTTCAAACATTGTATACGTCGTGCCCTTCGTTAGTCTATTCACTGTGCGTTAACGGGAAATTTTCGAGGTGTAACAGTATCTGCTTCCGAGAATCGATGATTTGTTTGATCAGCTATAGGGTGCTAAGTGGTTTTCCAAGATAGACCCGACTGAGGTTAGGATATCACCAGGTGAGAGTTAGAGAAGAAGATATTTCGAAAATGACTTTCAGAACTTGATATGGGCATTATGAATTTCGGGTAATGTCATTTGGATTGACTAACGCTCTAGCAGTGTTCATGAATTTGATGAATAATGTGTTTAGACCTTTCCTAGATCTATTCGTAATTGTGTTCATTGATGACATTTTGGTGTACTCTCGATCAGAAGCAGAGCATGCGGATCATCTACGTATTATTCTTGGAATTCTTCAGACTCGAGAATTATATGCCAAGTTTTCAAAATGTGAGTTCTGGTTGAATTCTGTGACTTTTCTAGGCCATATTATCTCAGCTGACGGTATTTGGGTTGATACTCAAAAAATTGAGGCTGTGAAGACTTGGCTATGGCCCATAACGCCAAAGAGATCCGTAGCTTCTTGGGATCGGTAGGCTATTATAGATGATTTGTGGAAGGATTTTCTTCTATTTCGGCACCATTGACGAAGCTAACTCAGAAATCAGCAAAATTTCAGTGGACCGATACTTGTGAGTGTAGCTTCTAAGAATTGAAAGATAGATTGACTTCAGACCCAGTCCTAACACTTCCAGAAGGATCGAAAGGTTATGTTATTTCTTTGTGATGCCTCCGGTGTCGGATTGGACTGCGTGTTGATGCAGCACGGGACGGTTATAGCCAATGCTTTCAAGCAGTTGAGGAAATATGAGAAGAACTATCTGACCCGCGGTCTTGAATTAGCTGCAGTTATTCATGCACTAAAGATGTGGAGACATTATTTGTATGGTGTACATGTTGATATCTATACAGATCACAAGAGCCTTTAGTATATTTTCAAGCAAAAAGGGTTGAATCTACGGCAGAGGCGATGGTTAGAGCTATTGAAAGACTATGATGTGAAGTATTTTATATCATCCCGGGAAAGCAAATGTGGTAGCCGATGCTCTCAGCCGAAAATCTATAGGCAGTTTATGTGATGTTCAATCGAAAAAAAAAGGAATTAGTCCATGAGCTCCACCAGCTAGCTAGCCTAGGAGTCTGCTTAATAGACTCGGGCAACGTAGGGGTTAATGTTCAAAACCCAGCTGTTTCATCCTTAGATATAGAGGTGAAAAGGCGCCAATATGAAGATCCCAAGTTGAGTCACTACAGGGATGCCCTTCCCAGAAGGAAAAGTCACCATTTGAGGTTTCCGTAGATGGGGTTCTTAGGTATCGAGGCAGATTATATGTCCCGGACATGGCAGAATTATGTCGTCAGACTCTGGAAGAAGCCCATTACTCCCGCTATTCTGTTCATCTAGGAGTGACAAATATGTACCATGATCTCAAGTTAATGTATTGGTGGGACAGCATGAAGAAAGATATAGCAGAATTTGTAGCTCAATGCCCAAACTGCCAACAAGTGAAAATTGAGCATCAAAAGCCAGGAGGGTTGCTGCAAACTATGGAAATCCCAACCTGGAAATGGGAAGTGATTAACATGGTTTTTCTTATAGGCTTTCCTCGTTCTCAGCATAAGTATGACTCTATATGGGTAATTGTTGACAGACTCACGAAATCGGCTTATTTTCTTCCAGTCAGAACTACATACTCAGCAGAAGACTATGCAAGGTTATACCTTAAAGAGATAGTGCAACTTCATGGTGTTCCAGTATCTATTATCACAGATAGAGGAGCACAATTTACTGCTAAATTCTAGAAATCCTTTCAAGAAAGTTTGGGAACTCAAGTGAAACTCAGCACAGCATTTCATCTACAGACCGATGGACAAGCTGAACACACTATTCAGACCTTGGAAGATAGGTTGCGAGCATGTGTATTGGATTTCGGAGGCAATTGGGATGATCATTTGCCACTTATTGAATTTGCATATAACAACAGTTATCATTCCAGCATCCAGATGGCTCCGTATCAAGCTCTGTATAGAAGAAAATGTAGATCACCAATTGGATGGTTTGAAGTCGGGGAGACAAAACTGATAGGTCCAAAATTGATTCAGCAAGCGATGGAAAAGATCAAGCTCATCCGAGATCGATTGTTGATAGCTCAAAGTCACCAAAAGTCTTATGCGAACAATCGTCAATGGAACTTCGAATTCCAAATCAATGATTGGGTATTCTTAAAAGTGTCACCGATGAAAGCTTTAATGAGATTTGGTAAGAAAGGAAAGCTTAGTCCTCGATATATTGGACCTTATAATATTGTGCACAAGGTGGGCCAAGTAGTTTATGAACTAAATTTTGCCTCCAGAACTTGAATCGGTTCATTCAGTTTTTCATGTATCGATGCTCCGCAAGTATGTTGGAGATCCTTCTAGAATCGTTCCAGTAGGTGATGTCCAAATTACTGAGAAGTTGGCTTATGAAGAGGTACCCATTGCTATACTAGATAAGCAAGTGGAAAAACTCAGGAACAAAGAGGTAACCTCAGTCAAGGTCTTATGGAGAAACAATAACAAAGAAGAAGACATGAAGTCCAGATATCCGCATTTGTTCCCAACCCCCAGAAGAGGTTCAAGACGAGCGCCATTGGCATAAGGTATGTAATGCTTTCTTTTAATGCTTTGGTCGTATGTGGCCATGTTTTCTTGATGTTGTTGCTGTAGCCCTGTGAGGCAATGTTATTTTGGGTTGTTGTGACAGGATGGTAGTGCCATATTACAGGGGAAACTCTGGCGAAATTTTTGTAGAATTCCCGAGAATTTAACATTCGAGGACGAATGTTCTTAGGGGGAGAGTGTTACACCACGAAATTTTAGGTTGTTGTGCGGTGAGTAGACCACTGCAAGTTAAGGTGTACACGATGTCCCTACAAGGAAGAAGGGATACTAAATGATTCTAATTAAGATTCCAAAGACATTTGAGGCAAGAGAAGAAAGTTCGTTGAAGGAAGTGGAGCATAAGTCATGTTTTGGAAAGGTTTCGCAAACTATCGAGTTAAGGATTATTTAGAAATGTCTTGGGGAGAAGCTATAAGGCTCCCTAGATGGTTAATAAAGTATGGTACAAGTGTTAAGAATGTTCCATAAGGATTGGAGATCAAACGAAGCAACGGGAACAATTTCGAAAAAATATGAGTTATACGACCACTTATACGGTCCGTATAACCTGTCCAGAGAAGGTCTTCCCTTTGGAAGTATTATACCATCACTTATACGGACCGTATAAGTTATACAGACCGTATAAGTGTCTGTATAAATCCAGACGAAAAAACTTTTAAAATTTTATATAAGGAGGACCCAAGGTCATTTTTCTTATTTCTCATCTTCTCCATCACTCTCAAAACCTCTAGAGTATTCCATACACCATATTAACACGTATCCAAGAGAAACCAAAGATCAAACACCAAGAATTAGTAGAATCAAGTGTGTAGATGCTCACTAGGGTTCATAGAAGTCAAGGTTTCCTTGGGAATTGAAGTTGGAGGTTTTCTCAAGTGGAGTATCTTCATCCAAAGATCATTCCTATATAATCAAAGGTGAGTTTTACATCTATTTCATGTTATTAAAAATATTGAGTAGTTGAAAGACTTGGATTAGAGAAGAAAGTAGAATATGAGCTCAAATATGGGAATAATGGTATTTTGAGTAGTAAGTTAATTTGAGTCATGATTCTTAGTATGAAATGAGTACAATCGTGTTATGAATGATGCTAATGACGTTGAGGAAGTACTATGGAGGAATATGTTGTTGTATTGTAGTCATGGTTGTAGATGATTTGAATGAGAATTGTGAGGATTGAATAATGATTAACATGAAGAAGTTTATTGATTATGATATTATGGGTGTTGTTATTGCTGTTTTGGAGTTGTTTATTGTGTGGAGGAAGTTGTTGAAACAAAGGAAATGCTGCCCAATTTTTGTTAGCTTTCAATAGCCTTAGCTTAGCCTTAAGCATGTTTCTAATGATCTAATGTGATACGAAATCTCTTGAATGTAGAGTTATGAGCATGGAAGGTGAACGCTTAGTCGCTAAGGAGACGTAAAGGTATGTAAGGCTAGTCCCCTTCTTTCAAAGGCATGACTTCTATATTGTGATTTCTTTTCTATATTTCCATGACCTTCTTACATCCCAAAAGATGAAAGTTAAAGATTCTTAAGAGCTTCTTATGAGATAGAGATGAGATATGTTCCATGATAATGATGATGATAATGATGCTATGATGAGCTCGATATTCTTATCTTTATAATTTCATTGATATTATTTCTTGTTGTTACCTCAGCTCATGATATTAGTTCTTTCAAGGTGAGTCATAGTGATGAGGATTATTCCATAATGTAATCGGAGGTTCCCGACCTTACGTCACTCCGATAGAGTTATAGCTTTTACTTGAGCTCTCATGCATACTTCATATTATGTATATGTAAGATTGCACCACGTCTATTTGGCCGGGCAGTCACCACTACGATGGGCGTAGTGGACAGCTATGATGATGATTACACCGTGCCTATATGGCGGGGCAGACACCACTAGTGGGCGGTTTGAGATGTTTACCCTGGACGCGGGCTAATGATGATCACACCGTACCTATCTTTGTCACGACCCAACCCCGTAGGCCGCGACTAATGTCTTGATTGGACACTTATACGTACCCAGCACCCAAACTAACATCTTATTTCACGTAATCGTAAGTAATCACATAAAGCCTCAGAAATCGCATAATAGTCAACATAGGCATCATAAGCCAGTTAGGCTGTCAAAATGTGCAGAAACTCAAAATATGTACGGAGGCTAGCCGACTAGGCTGCCGTGGCGGGTAAACCGCTCAAAGCATATGATGCATACACATAACTGTACAAGAAGGACCATAACCCACACATATATCCACAGACCTCTAAACAGAGTAACAAAAACATAACACCAAATATGCTAACATTAGCCACAAACTTTTAGACATTCAATTTTCAAGCGAACATTAAATTCTAACGAAATTTAGAAAGACATTTTCCCGTAAATACACCAACCCCGAGATTTACACTCGGCTAAATTCAACAAAAACCAAGCCAACAACCAAACTACATTGTCAATATTCAATTCAAAATACATTTTAGCACTAATAACTCTCTTTACATAATTTCCACAACTTTCTCAACATTCCAATATACTACCTCAACTACTTACATTTCAATCAAGATCGACGTTTACACATTCGAGCATTACTCCAAAACCATACGAATAATGTTTAAGAACGCTTTAACTAATTTACACAATACTTCAAACAACCCAACTAAAGTCCCAATTCACCCGAAATGCAGCCCAAACCCGAGAGCAACATGGCTTGCCTTCCTTTCTTCCAAATTCACAAATTACACTAACTATCCACCCTTTATAATGTCAATTCCATAAATGTAAAAATGTACACAAGGATCACAATGACTTTCAAATCAGTCCACACGATTCCAATCATCAACATAAGTCATTTAAAAGCTCATTATCAATTTAGAATTCACAACAACACAACTAAAACACTAAGGGAACTCAATTCATTTCTTGGCACCAAAATTGACCCATATTCGGCCATGTCCCAACACACATATATGCATGATTCCCATGAATTTCAACACACCACAACAACAACCAAACATGTTACGTAGAATCTCAACTATCATTCCAACATGGGATTAACTAAACACGGCCATGAGCCATGCACACTCAATGTGCACGGTTCAACTCCAACACCTCAATTTTCCATAAATTCATTCATGTTTACATACTATAACATGTCCACACCATTCACAACACAAGAAAGAGAAGTAATTCTTACCTTTTTCCTTCACTCCCCGCGTTAGCTCAAGTCATCCAAGAGGGAAAACGAGTGACTTATTGGTCCAAACAATGATTCCACGTTAACGAGCACCCTTGAATTAGTTGTTTTGCTAAGGGAACCAATTTTTTTAATGCAAGTTTCTTGGTCTTGATTTTTCCTCCTTGTAGCCGTGAGCTTCTCCTTCTCTCCTCCTTACTTTCTTGATTTTTCTAGAATGAGAAATGAAGAGGAAGATGACTTAGTCATCTTTTAACTTAGCTATATAAAATAAAAATAACATGTGGCCTTGGCCCACAACTTACTTGGCTGGCCACTTTGACCCCCATTTAAATGATTTTCAAATTTTTCTTATTTCATTTTTGGCCCCAATTGTTTACTTAACAATTTCCATGCCAAGAAAGTCATTCATCACTTATGCTCTTAGAATAAAATCATGGTTAAAAATCCCGACTTCATGTCCCGGAATGGTCTCTCCCTAACTTATCATAATTTACTCATATTGTCCCGTTGTACAAAATACGGGATATAACATCCTCCCCCCCCTTTAGAACATTCGTCCTCGAATGTTAAACTACCCTTACGGGTCTTACAAATAATTCGGGGGAGTTCTTTCGTAGCTATTACACATAATCAAGTAAGGAATTTAAATTACTGTGGGCACCAAAAATAAGTGAGGATATTCTTCTTCTTCATCTCCTCGGCTTCCCGGAGTCATTTCCTCCCGATTATTATTTCACAGCACTTTAACAGAGGCCACATTCTTGTTCCGCAACCTTCTTTCTTGACGATCCAATATAGCTACCGGCTGCTCCTCATCGGATAGTTCCTCCGTGACCTGGACCTCATCCACAGGAAATATTCTGGAAGGGTCACCAATGCATTTACGAAGCATGTAAACATGAAATACGGATGCACCGCGCCCAAATCTGGGCAAATCAATTCGTAGGCAACTTTACCTATTCTCCGGATGACCTGATAAGGCCCAATATATCTTGGACTGAGCTTCCCTTTCTTACCGAATCTCATAATACCTTTCATAGGCGATACCTTTAGGAATACCCAATCACCAACCTGAAATTCCAAGTGCCGACGTCGATTATCTGCGTATGATTTATGTCGACTCTGGGCCGCTAATAATCTCTCCCGGATAAGTTTTACTTTATCCACCGCCTGCTGGATCACATCTGGACCAATTAATTTAGTTTCACCCACATCGAACCAGCCAATAGGGGATCTGCACTTTCTTCCATACAAAGCCTCGTACGGTGCCATCTGAATACTAGAGTGGTAGCTGTTATTATAAGCAAATTCAACCAGTGGCAAGTGATCTGTCACGACCCCGACTAGGGGCCGCGACGAGTACCCGATACCGATGCGGCACCCACTTGTCATGTGTCTTGCTCTTATTACTAAGTGGGCCGTATGATCACGCGGCATTTTTTTTTCATAACATCATCGATGATAGCATACATATACACGAGTAGTAGTAATCATTGTATGCGACATATCACACGGCGACAAGGACAACTAGGGCCGTGAAACATCGGCTTGTATATATACGTCTACGAGCCTCTAACAAGATACATGTAATTACAAGTAGCCGATCGTGTCTTTGTATTCAAATATATACACAAAAGTAGTACCCGAACGAAGCTCCGAAAAACCGGAGCGCCTTTCAATGTACAGTGGAAAAGCTCCTAGAGTCGAACCCGTCAACCTGTCTACCTGCGTGGCATGAGACGCAGCCCCCGAAGAAAAGGGGTCAGTACGAGCAGTGTACCGAGTATGTAAGCCATGAAAATAATACAATGAAACATGTAACATGTGAGCAATAACAACATGTGGGACCGAGGATCATATAACGAGATAAAAGGGTAATTTGTACCTGTAAGTGCCTTTCAGGCGGATGTCATGCTTGCTTATTATATATTTTTTTTCAAAACATTTCTTGTCATATACATGTGAAAATAGAACAAGTCATAGCGCCGAAACGTCGGCTCACCCACATGTGTCCCGCGTCGGGCATCCGCGTCCGGGATGGAATTACGCTAGGCGATTGTGTGGCAATGCGTCTATAGCGCAACATGTGTCCCTTCCCCAAATCTCCCCATTTTCATATACATATCATATACATGTCATGTACATATCATATAAGCAGCATGCATAAGAACCCAAGGAAAGTCATGTGTCTATCGGGGTGACGTAAGGTCGGTAGCCCCCGACTACCTTATGGAATAACCACAGTCGCTTCGTCCCACCTTGAAGGAACAATCATTATAAGGCGAGACCATCAATGAACAGTAACACCACGAGAAAACATAAAATAAAATTATAAAGCTTCTATGAAGGAAGTAATGGAAACCGATAAGCACGTACATCGAGACTCGAGTAACGAACATGAAAACATGGTCATTATGTCCCATTGGGTCATCCACGGAGATTTCAAGGCATTTCGATTTCATTTACAAAGGTTTCGGACGTTTGGACATTACTTTACCTTAAAGCCCAAGTTGTGGATTCAATTCTATTGAATGGAAAAGGAATAAATTTCGGTGTCGTTTTCGAGGGTAGGACTTTTCCGGGTCGGATTTCGACCTAGAGTAACTAGGACATGCCAAAGGAAGGAGAGGTGGACTTCACATACCTTTTCTGCTTTGCACACGTCTCCAAACTCAAGCTCCAAGTTTGCTAAAATCTACAATTTGGTCATAATTACCAATTGTTAATCTCAACCAATACTTGTTTATAACAAAATTTGGGCAGCATCTCCCCTATACGTATAACATCCCCGAGATTCATACTCGGCCAAAACAACAACAACCATACCAACAACAATATAAACAACATCAACAATCGACAAAAAAACGCATTCTAGCGCAAATAGTCTTATTTTCCAAATAATCCAACAACTCCAAATCCAACTTTACACTTACAATCCAATATCAATATGTTCATATTCACATACTAATTTAAGATCATTCAAACATAAACCAAGAGCATTTCAAGTTATATATCCAATATTCAACAATTCCAACAATTTCCATATTCAATCCAAAATTCTCAGATATACAACGAGACCATTCCAACGCGTTTTCTACTTACTAATTCATCTCCAACAAGCCACTTATATTCATTTCAACTCTATTCAATTCTTTTCAATGCAATTCAATACAATTTAATTCACATAATATTCCAACAATACTATCAACATACTACTTACCCATATCTTCCAATTTATGAAACAACCACAACATTTTTTTTTCTTTTTTTTTTCAAATTCAATCACAACAACCCAATTTTCATCCATCCAAACCATTAAATCTTTATTCTAACATCATAGAACCTACCATAACAACAATTTCCACTCTAAATAAAATAAATTCACCACACCCTACCATAACCTACACCATTCGGCCAACCCTCCATTATGCATGTTTTTCATGGATTTCCATATTTTCCATACATCACAACAACCAACACACAACACACAACACAACACAACATAACACACAACACATACACACACGGATTGTCCTTAAGCCACGGCCACACACACACTTCCATGACACATGAATTTCATCTATTTTCATGCACACAACATACTCAAACATCCATAACACATAAGAAGAGAATTAAACCTTACCTTTTTCCTCACTTCTTCACTTGACTCAAATTAACAACTTGTAAAGACTTGTGTTTTCCTTGCTCCAAATACACCTCACTATGCTAAGAGCCCTTCAAGGGATTGTTTGGCTATGAAGAACAAGTTGAGAATTCTCTTTTTTTTTTTTTTTCTCGGTTTTTTTTTTTTTTTTCCAAGGCCGAATGGCCAAGCCTTTTTCTCTCTTTCTTGCTTTCTTGAAAAGTCTAGAGAAAAATAAGATGAACAAGTCATCTTCCCACCTATATATACTTAGTCCCTTCCAATTATATTTGAACATATTGCCCCCTAACTTGGCTTGATTTCACTTGGCCAAATTTTGAAAGTGGGGTCCATGGCCAAGTGGCCCCTTTTTTGAAAATTCTAGCAATTTCTATTAATTCATGAAAAATATTTCCCTTAGTTCCAAATTTGCCCCTAGCCTTTCTCCGTATTTCCATGAGTCGTTTTGCGAATTTACCTTTTTACCCCTGGCCTTTCTTAATATTCCAACTTTAACATTTTCCATAAGCAACTTGTGTCACTTGCCTTGACTTACCCGAGGGTACAAAATACGGAATGTAACATGATCATCCCAACTGCCTCTGAAATCAATAACACAGGCCCGCAACATATCTTCTAACGTCTGAATGGTGCGCTCGGCCTATCCGTCAGACTGAGGATGAAATGCTGTGCTGAGACTTACCCGGGTCCCCAATCCCTCCTGAAAAGATCTCCAGAAATTTGCTATAAACTGAGCGCCTCTGTCAGAAATAATAGATGTGGGAACTCCATGAAATCTCACTATCTCCTTAATATATAATCTGGCATAATCCTCGGCGGAGTAAGTGGTCCTGACTGGGAGGAAATGGGCTGATTTTGTCAGCCGATCAACAATAACCCAGATGGAATCATATTTCCGCGGAGTGCGAGGTAAACCTGTAATGAAATCCATATTAATTATCTCCCACTTCCACGCTGGAATCTCCATTTCCTGCAATAACCCTGCGGGCTTCGGGTGCTCGATTTTAACCTGCTGACAATTCGGGCACTGAGCGATGAATTCTGCTATATCCTTTTTCATTCCATCCCACCAGTATAGACATCTGAGATCGTGGTACATTTTTGTAGCTCCTGGATGAACAGAATAACGGGCATAATGTGCCTCGCCCATAACCTGTCGCCATAGCTCAGCAACCTCGATTTGGTACACATAGTCGCCTCGTGTAATAATACTCCATCCGGTGTAATCTCGAACGGAGTCCTCTCATTTTCACGGGCTGTGTCTCTGTAATGAACCAGGACAGGATCTTCATATTAGCGACGCTTAATTTCTTGAAGAATAGAAGATTCAGCCACTTCACGAACAGAAATCCCAGTATTGAATCAATTCGGCCACACGGACTCCAAGGCTTGCCAGCCGATGAATTTCACGGACTATTTCTTTCCTTTCCGATGGCACGTCCGCTAGGCTGCCTATAGATTTGCGGCTGAGGGCATCTGCTACAACATTTGCTTTCCCAGGATGGCATAAGATATCAACGTCATAATCTTTCAACAACTCTAACCATCTTCTCTGCCGCAAATTCAATTCCTTCTGCTTAAAAATATATTGGAGGCTCTTGTGATCTGTGTAGATATCCACGTGAACGCCATATAAATAATGTCTCCATATTTTCAGGGCATGAATCACCTCTGCGAGCTCCAGATCATGAGTGGGATAATTCTTTTCGTGCTTTTTGAGCTGTCGGGAGGCATATGCTATGACTCGGCCATCTTTGCATTAATACACAACCCAGTCCGACACCAGAAGCATCACAATAGATAACATACCCGTCTGGTCCTTCCGGAAGTGTCAGAACTGGAGCTGTAGTCAATTTCTCCTTGAATTCGGAAACTCCGCTCGCAGGCATCAGTCCACTGGAATTTGGCTCCCTTCTGAGTTAGCCTTGTCAAAGGCGCTGATATGGAAGCAAATTTCTCCACAAACCTTCTGTAATAACCTGCCAATCCCAGGAAACTACGGACCTATGTTGGCGTTGTAGGCCGGGGCCAATTCTTCACGGCTTCGATCTTTTGGGTATCCACCCGAATACCGTCAGCTCCAATAATATGTCCCAGAAATGCCACTGATGTTAGCCAAAATTCACATTTAGAAAATTTTGCATATAATTTTTGTTGCCGTAGTACCCCAAGAACTGTTCTCAGATGGTCTGCGTGCTCGTTCTCTGACCGGGAATAAACCAGAATATCATCAATAAACACGATCACGAACATATCCAAGAACGGTCTGAATACCCGATTCATAAGATCCATAAATACTGCCGGAGCATTCGTCAGCCCAAAAGACATGACTCTGAATTCATAATGTCCATACCGGGTCCTGAATCTTTGTCTTGGGGATATTTGCCTCCCGTACTCGAACCTGATGGTAACCCGACCGCAGATCTATCTTTGAGAAACATTTAGCTCCCTGCAACTGATCAAACAAATCGTCAATCCTGGGGAGGGGGTATTTATTCTTTATAGTTACCTTATTCGACTACCGATAATCGATACACATCCGCAGCGACCCGTCCTTCTTTCTCACAAATAATACTGGTGCTCCCCAGGGTGACGTCTTTGGGTCGGATGAAGCCTTTCCCTAGCAGATCTTTCAGCTGTTCTTTCAATTCTTTTAATTCTGCTGGTGCCATTCTGTACGGAGGAATAGATATGGGTTGAGTGTCGCAGCAGATCTATTGTGAATTCTATCTCCCGTTCAGGAGGAAGACCGGAAGCTCGTACGGGAACACGTCCGAGAATTCATTAACCCTTTGGAACGGCCCGAATAGTCGGTGCTTCAGCTTTTAGATCATGCACACGAACCAGATGGTAAATATAACCTTTTCGGATCATTTTTCTTGCCTTGAGGTAGGAAATAAACCTACCCTTCGGCGTTGCCGTATTACCTGCCCATTCTATAACCGGTTCACCTGGGAATTGGAAACGGACTATTTTCTTCTGACAATCAACACTAGCATAACAAGAAGCCAGCCAGTCCATTCCCATAATAACATCAAATTCGATCATATTTAACTCTACCAAATCTGCCTTGGTACAACGATCACAGACAATTATCGAACAATCCCTATATACCTGTCTGGCTATAATAAAATCCCCTACTGGAGTGGCTACCTCAAATGGTTCTATTGGTTCAGATTTAATCCCAATTTTATCAGCAATAAAAGGAGAGATATATTATAGAGTAGAACCAGGATCAATCAATGCGTATACAGCTCGAGAGAAAACCAGTAATGTACCTGTAACCACGTTCGGCGACGCCTCCTGGTCCTGACGGCTGGCTAGAGCATATATGCGGTTTGAAGGACCGCTAGAACTGGCTGCTCCGCCACGGCCTCTACCGCGGCCTGCCGGTGCCGGCATACCTCGCCCCGCGGCGGCGCGCGCCACGGATGATGAAGATGAACCAGCACCTGAACCTGTAGGCTGCGCCGCACCCCCTGCACTGGCCCTGAGCGGGCAATCTCTCATCACGTGGCCCTGTCGGCCGCAGGTAAAACAGGCACCTGTGGCGCGATAGCACTCGCCAGGGTGCTGCCTCCCACAATAAGTGCATCGAGGTATGGGTGGCCTTGACCCAGACGGAACCTGCGCTGTGGGCTCGAAGCCCTGGAGCTCTGTCCCGCTCCTGAATATCCTACACTGTCGGGTCTCCTGCCTGCGACCTGTGGGGGTGTACTCCGGGCTGGATGAGAGGAATATCTGTTCTTGCGCTGCTGAGGCTGTCTGCCTCGTGAATCTCCAGAATACCCGGCTGATCTAGCCCTCTTGGGCTGGCGTCTATCATAGTCCCGGCGCCTCGGTGTCGCTCCATGCCACGGGCATAAGCACGTACACGTCATGATATTGTACATTTCAATCAAATAGTCATCCAGCCCCATAACGAACTGGTGTACCCTGTCATCCATGTCTGCTACAATGTGAGGAGCGTATCGGGCCAAAGAGTCAAACTCCAGACTGTACTCCCGAACACTCCTACCACCCTGCCTCAGATGTATAAACCTGTGAACCACAGCGCGTACGGTCTGGGGGTAGGAAATGGGCAAGAAAAGCCTCCTCGAACTCATCCCATACAGCTGGGGGAGCACCCTCACCTCTGGACAGCTCCCATGACTCATACCAGTTGGCTTCTATATCATGCAGCCGATACGACGCAAACTCCACTGACTCCGTCTCAGAGGCCCTGACAAGTCGCAGCGTACGCCGCATCTCTTTGATGAACTCCTGAGGGTCCTCCTCGGGCTTTGACCCGAAGAACTCTGGCGGATTACACGTCAAGAAATAACGAGCCTTCTGACCGTCACGTCCACCTGCATAATCATCTCCTGCTCCCTGTCTCTGGACCTGCCCTGCTACCAGTCTGGTCAATAGCTGAACAGCGTCCCTCATAGCCCTGTCCTCTGCCCCTGGCTGGGGAGCTGGAGGCTCGGGCACACGAACCTCAGGGGCGGGTGGTGGAGACGCCTCCTGTCCTGCAGCTGCTGCTGCTCGGTGCCCCTCTGATCTTTGGTGGAGTGGCCGAACCGGCCGACCGGGGCACAATATCCGGCTCGAGCTGAGCACGGGCCCTAGTAACTCTCTGGGCCTATTGGTCTCCCCTGCTACTGCAGTCTTGCCCTTCTGGGCGGCTGTCGCCTTTCTCGGAGGCATCGCTGAAAACATAACAGTTTCGTCAGAAAGGAGTCATCCTATTAATACAGCTCTATTGCACGATCTAAGATCAGAAGGAAAGACAATATCCTAAATGTCCTGTAGCCTCCTGTTTATAGATGTGGTGCACAACACACCGATAAACAGGACTCTACTAGACACGGTACGTGGACATTCGAGGACGAACCGCTACGATACCACTTTTGTCACGACCCAACCCCGTAGGCCGCGACTAATGTCCGGATTGGACACTTATACGTACCCAGCACCCAAACTAACATGTTATTTCACGTAATCGTAAGTAATCACATAAAGCCTCAGAAATCGCATAATAGTCAACATAGGCATCATAAGCCGGTTAACGAAAATAATATTAATTTTGTCAAAATGTGCGAAACTCAAAATATGTATAGAGGCTAGCCGACTAGGCTGCCGTGGCGGGTAAACCGCTCAAAGCATATGTTGCATACACATAACTGTACAAGAAGGACCATAACCCACACATATATCCACAGACCTCTAAACAGAGTAACAAAAACATAACACCAAATATGCTAACATTAGCCACAAACTTTTAGACATTCAATTTTCAAGCGAACATTAAATTCTAACGAAATTTCGGCAGCATTTCCCCTGTAAATACACTAACCCCGAGATTTACACTCGGCTAAATTCAACAACAACCAAGCCAACAACCAAACTACATTGTCAATATTCAATTCAAAATACATTTTAGCACTAATAACTCTCTTTACATAATTTCCACAACTTTCTCAACATTCCAATATACTACCTCAACTACTTACATTTCAATCAAGATCGACGTTTACACATTCGAGCATTACTCCAAAAACATATGAATAATGTTTAAGAACGCTTTAACTAATTTACACAATACTTAAAACAACCCCACTAAAGTCCCAATTCACCCGAAATGCAGCCCAAACCCGAGAGCAACATGGCTTGCCATCCTTTCTTCCAAATTCACAAATTACACTATCTATCCACCCTTTATAATGTCAATTCCATAAATGTAAAAATGTACACAAGGATCACAATGACTTTCAAATCAGTCCACACGATTCCAATCATCAACATAAGTCATTTAAAAGCTCATTATCAATTTAGAATTCACAACAACACAACTAAAACACTAAGGGAACTCAATTCATTTCTTGGCACCAAAATTGACCCATATTCGGCCATGTCCCAACACACATATATGGATGATTCCCATGCATTTCAACACACCACAACAACAACCAAACATGTTACATAGAATCTCAACTATCATTCCAACATGGGATTAACTAAACACGGCCATGAGCCATGCACACTCAATGTGCACGGTTCAACTCCAACACCTCAATTTTCCATAAATTCATTCATGTTTACATACTATAACATGTCCACACCATTCACAACACAAGAAAGAGAAGTAATTCTTACCTTTTTCCTTCACTCCCCACGTTAGCTCAAGTCTTCCAAGAGGGAAAACGAGTGACTTGTTGGTCCAAACAACGATTCCACGTTAACGAGCACCCTTGAATTAGTTGTTTTGCTAAGGGAACCAATTTTTTTAATGCAAGTTTCTTGGTCTTGATTTTTCCTCCTTGTAGCCGTGAGCTTCTCCCTCCTTACTTTCTTGATTTTTCTAGAATGAGAAATGAAGAGGAAGATGACTTAGTCATCTTTTAACTTAGCTATATAAAATAAAAATATCATGTGGCCTTGGCCCACAACTTACTTGGCCGGCCACTTTGACCCTCCATTTCAATGATTTTCAAATTTTTTCTTATTTCATTTTTGGCCCCAATTGTTTACTTAACAATTTCCATGCCAAGAAAGTCATTCATCACTTATGCTCTTAGAACAAAATCATGGTTAAAAATCTCGACTTCATGTCCCGGAATGGTCTCTCCCTAACTTATCATAATTTACTCATATTGTCCCGTTGTTCAAAATACGGGATATAACATATACGGTCGGGCAGTTTATATATATATATATATGCTCATATGATGATGTTATTATAAAAGTAGCATGCATTACTCCGCCTTAAGAGGTAATCATTTGCAGGTTATCTCTTTGCCTTATGCCCTCTTATTTCTTGATTATGTTATTGTACATGCCTTACATACTCAGTACATTGTTTGTACTGACGTCCTTTTCTTTTATGGACGCTGTGTTCATGACCACAGGTAGATAGGGGGATAGACCTGAATCCTAGGAGCTTTCTCAGCGGAGATACCGGAGTACTCCACTACTCCGGAGTGGCCACTTCTTGGTATATTCTCTTGTGTACATATTGGGGCATGGCGGGGTCTTGTCCCGTCCTTGTGATTGCAGTGTTCCAGTTAGAGGCTCGTAGATACTTATGTGTGGGTTGTAGATGCTGTGTGACCTCTTCATTATATATTCTGTACATCATTTTTGTAGCCTCGTGGGCTTATGCACATATACATGTTTTGGGGGGATATTTGGAGATTGTTTCATGATAAGTCTTGTGTTGGGAATTATGTATGTCCAGGTTGGGTATGATAGATAGCATGATGATTGGTGCTCGGTCGTCAGCTCCCTGTACCCGACATGGCCCACTAGTGGGGTCGTGACAAAAGCATAAAAGAAATATGACATACCTAAGGACAATGACGTCTCGTCCTGAGCCCCTTCTGGGGGTGGAAAAAAATGCGAATATTTAGACTTGATATCTTCTTCTGCTTCCCAAGTCATCTCCTCTCTATTATTGCTTCTCCACAGAACGTTAACTGAGGCTACGTCTTTAGTTTTGAGCTTCTGCACTTGCCTATCTAATATGGCAATGGGTACTTCTTCATAAGCCAATTTCTCAGTAATTTGAACATCATCTATAAGCATGATTATGGAAGGATCTCCAACACATTTATGGAGCATCAACACATGAAAAACTGGATGGACTGATTCAAGCTCTGGAGGTAAATCTAGTTCATAAGCCACTTGGCCTACCTTAGCACAATCTTATAAGGTCCAATATATTGGGGACTAAGCATACCTTTCTTGCCGAATCTCATTACACCTTACATCGGTGACACTTTCAGGAATACCCAATCATTAACTTGGAATTCCAAGTCTCGTCGACGGTTGTCTGTATAAGATTTCTGATGACTCTGAGCTGCCAACCATTGGTCTCAGATTAGCTTGATCTTTCTACCGCTTGTTGAATCAACTCTGGACCTATTCATTGTGTCTCTCCTACTTCAAACCATCCAATTGGCGATCTACACTTCCTTCCGTATAGAGCTTCGTACGGGGCCATTTGAATCTTTGGAATGATAACTGTTGTTATAAGCAAATTCAATAAGTGGCAAATTATCATCCCAATTACCCCCTAAGTCCAGTACACATGCCCGTAACGTATCTTCCAAGGTGTGAATAGTGCGTTCAGCTTGTCCATCGATCTCTGCGGGTGAAATGCTATGCTGAGTTTCACTTGATTACCCAAACCTTCTTGAAAGGACTTTCAGAATTTTGCTATAAATTGTGCCCTTCTATCTGTGATAATGGATACGGGACACCATGAAGTCGCACTATCTCTCGAAGATACAGCTTTGCATAATCTTCTGCTAAGTATATGGTTCTGACTAGTAGAAAATGAGCTAACTTTGTGAGTCTATCAACAATCACCCATATGGAGTCATGCTTACGCCGAGAATGGGGCAAACCCACAATAAAATCCATGTTGATTACTTCCCATTTCCAAGTTGGAATTTGCATAGCCTGCAACAATTGTCCTGGCTTTTGATGCTCGATTTTCACTTGTTGGCAATTTGGACACTGAGCTACAAATTATGCTATATCCTTCTTCATGCCATCCCACCAATACATTGAGTTAAGATCATGGTACATCTTTGTTGCTCCTGGATGAATGGAATAGCGAGAGTAATGGGCTCCTTACAGAATCTGACGGCGTAGTCCTGCAACATCTGGGACATATAGCCTGCTTCAACACCTGAGAATCCCATCTGCAGAAATCTCAAATGGTGACTTTTCCTTCTAGGGAAGTGCATCTCTGTAGTGACTCAACTTAGGATCTTCATATTGGCGCTTTTTCACTTTCATGTCTAGGGATGAAATAGCTAGATTATATATATATATACTCTTGCATTAGTCCATATTAAGAGAACTATATAGGCTAGCTATATATATGGAGCTATATACTAATTCATTCTTCTCGGCTGAATGTCATATATATATATATATAGATATTACGGCTAAGATATATATACCACATTCGCCTTTCCGGGATGGTATAAGATACTCACATCATAGTCTTTCAATAGCTTAAACCATCGCCTCTGTCGTAGATTCAACTCCTTTTGCTTAAAAAATGTTCTGGAGACTTTTGTCATCTGTATAAATATCAACGTGAACACCATATAAATAATGTCTCCATATCTTTAGTGCATGAATAACCGCAGCTAATTCAAGATCAGGTCGGATAATTTTTCTCACGTTTTATATATATATATATAATAACCTTACCGTGTTGCATCAACACACAGCCCAATATATACACCGGAGGCATCACAATAAACAACATAGCCTTATATATATATATATATATCAAGACTATAGGCTGAATATCAATCTATCTTCCAATTCTTGATAATATATATATATATCGGTGATGCAAGAAAAATAACAAAGATAGAAAGAAGACACAATTTGAATAGCAATTGGACAATAACTAGAAGAACTCGTCCTAGTTACCTCCCAAAAGGATCAAAAGGCACCTATCCTATTCGAACAATCCTATATATAGAATATATCTATATATATATATATTTAGATCAAACGGGGGTTGTTCAATTTAGACTCCACCAAATTAACACTAGTCATTCAAGACTAAAGGGTTTCAATAATATTCAATATTCAAAGATAGGTATCTTTCAAATGAATTACAAGCACCTTTAAATAAGGTTCTTAAAATATACTATTCAAAAGAAATAAATGGAAGTGTAGTCTTCTAGGTGCATAGAAGACTACAAAATGCATACTCCTAGAAGCCTAGAAATCCACTACACATATTGAAAGTCAAAATAGCCTTTAATAAGCCTAGAAAACACAAAAAGGGAAGATTCCTTTGTTCACATTAGTCCAGCCCCTCATGTTCACACTAGAGCTTCTAGAAGTCCTAATTTGGGTTTTGCTAGACTTGTTCTTTACGTAGGCAGATCGTGGGCTTCAATCCACATCCTTTCGGGCTTCAATTTGGGTCTCCTCGGCTTGAACACTTGAGTCGTCACCATGGTAATTTGGATTGCATCATCCTCCCTTTCTTGGAAGAATTTTGTTATATCCCGTATTTTGAGCAACGGGACAATATGAGTGAATTATGACAAGTTAGGAACAAGACTATTCCGGGACATGAAGTCGGGATTTTTAATCACGACTTTGTTTTAAAAATATAAGGGGTGTATGACCTTAGTAGCATGAAAGTATAAAGGAAACATTTGGGGTCAAAATGAACTAAGAAAAACTTGTAAATTATGGAAATTAAGGGCCAAAGTGGCCGGCCATCTTAGTTGTGGGCCATGGCCACATGAATTTTTTTAAATGGCAAATTAAAAGATGACTAAGTCATCTTTCTCTTCATTCTTGCCTTAGAGAATTTTCAAGAAACTTTGAGAGAATAAGGAGAAGCAAGCATACGGCCATAGCTCCTCAAATTCAAGACCAAGGAACTTCCATCAAAAAAATTGGTTCTTCTAGCAAAACAACTAATTCAAGGGTGCTTATTAACGTGGAATCGTTGTTTGAATCATCAAGTCATCCGTTTTCACTATTGGAGGCCTTAGTTGACGTGTGAAGTGAAGAAGAAAAGGTAAGAATTAATTCCCTTTTATGTGTTGTGAGTGGTGTGGGCATGTCGTAGTATGTAAATATGAATGAAATTCATGAGAACCTATAGGTTGGAGTTGAACCATGGGCATGGAGCATGCATGGCTTGTGGCCGTGTATGTGCAATGTATTGTTGGATTGATAGATTGAATTATGTGTAGCATGTTTCCTTGTTGTTGTAGTGTGTTGAATGAATGGGAATCACATATATGTGTGTGTATGAAGATGGCCAAATATAGGCCATGCTTGTGACAAGGATGAGTGAATGTTACTTAATGCCTTAGTTGTCGTCGTTGTGAATTCTATATCGATAATGAGCTTTTGGATGATCTAAGTTAATGTTGTGGTGGTTGCGGACTGTTTTGGAAGTCATTGTACGTTTAATCTAAAATCTTGTACTTAAGAGAATGACATTGTTAATGCATGGATTGTTAGTGTAATTCATGAAATTGGAAGAAAGGAATGTGAGTGGTGTTGCTCTCGGGTTTGGGGGCAATTTCGGGTAAATTGGAACAATGTTTGGATTGTTTGAAAAATTGTGCGAATTGTTTAAGGCGTTCTTGAATATCGTTTGAATGGTTTGGATTAGTAGTCGAGTGTATAAACGTTGATATTGATTTGAATGTAAGTAGTTGAAGTAAGTATGTTGGAATGTCGTCGTGAATATTGTTGGAATTATGTAAAGGGAGCTACTAATGTTAAAATGCATTTTTGAATTGATTGTTGATGTTGTAGCTTGGTTGTTGGGTTGGTTGTTGTTGAATTTGGCCGAGTTGAATTCTCGGGGTGTTGTATTTATAGGGGAAATCTTTTGAAATTTCGTAGAATTTGATGTTCGTTTGGAATTGAATGCCTAATGCCTAAATGTTTATGGCTAATGTTTGGTGTATTGGTGTTATGTAGATCTTGGAGTGCCCGAGGCTTGAGGGCTAGCTTAGTTTGAGAGCGGACAAGGTATGCGAAGCCTATTCTTTTTTTCTTTTGGCATGTCCTAGAATTAATTAGGTTGTGATGCGAACCTCGGGGTAACTCCCCTCTTGAGATCCGAGCTCATATGTGCGTCTTATTCATTTCTGAAGATTTACTCTCTTCATGTAGCCTAACTAAGGTTTTTATGTTTTCATTTGATGGAATTTCAAAGGTTTTGTAAAGAATTTTGCTTTTAAAGGTTCCGAAACTACGAACGCTCGCAACTTTCATAGACGAGCTCGGATCGCCCCGAAACTTTCGTAGGGGATTCCTTAAGGCATAACATCCCCTAAATTCCATAAGCGGGCTCGGGTGGGGTTGATACCCATCCGTGGGTCCCGCGACTTTTCTATGTTCGTTTCTAACAACCTTCGGGAAAAACTTAGTATTACTTTCGCCTTAACTTCCGAGTATGGATTTCTTATTTATTTAATGAGTTTGTGATTATGATTTTATGCATATTATTATTACTCACGACTCCGCTCGTGCATATGGTTAGTACTTCTTTCACCGGATCCCGGGCCGGTTATGTTCGTACGCGCTTTGATATATTCCGGAGTATGATGTGTCCGGTACGTCGTGTCCCCTTCGGCCGGGTACCGTGTATATTTGGCGTTATGGGGGGTACGGCGTTATGATGTGATAGGTTATGTCGGGTTTCGGAGATATGAAATCTTCTGGAGTATGATGTGGTATGGCGCCATCGACAGGCGGGCGACCATCGTTCTAAGAGCCTATGCATGATTTATGTTTTCAAACTAAATATTTGATATTCTGCATATTGCACTTATTTTCTGTATCTTCTGTTTCGATTATGATTCTGTTACTGTATTTCTTGCTTTGCATACTCAGTACATATTCAAATCGACCCCTTTCTTCGGTCGCGTTTCATGCCGCAGTACGACGCTCGGCTTGGTGATCCACCCACCTAGGACACTATTACCTTTCGGGAGTGCTCCTTCATCCGGAGCCCATATTTTGGTATATATACTTTACATTTGCATATGTATATATTCATTCAGGGGTACGACGGGGCCCTGTCCCGTCCTATGATTCTGTTACTCTGTTTAGAGGTCTGTAGACACGTATGTGGGTTATGGTTGTTCCTGTACAGATATGTTCGTACGATACATGTTTGGGCGGTCTTACTCGCCGTGGTAGCCTTGTCGGCTGCATATGCTTATTCTGATATGATATGTACATTACGACAGCCTCGCCGGCTTTGGTGACATCTGTTGGCTATTACGCGCTAATCTGAGATCATATGTGATTATTTATATTTATGCGAATTAGTATGTTAATTTTGAGTGTCAGGGGCGTATGAGTGTCCAATTCGGACACTAGTCGCGGCCTACTGTTAGATCCCGTATTTTGGTACATTGGGATAATCCGAGTTAGTCATGATAAGTTAAGGACAAGGTTGTAATTTCTTCCGATTTTGTTAAAAGTGCATAGTTGCATATTCATCTTTTCATTGGCATGGAGTGTTAAGGGTAAATTTGGAATAAGGAAAATTTGGGGTTAAAAGTGAATTATGGAAAGTTAAGCATTTCATGAAAATTAAGGGCTAGAAGTGAAATTTTGAAAAGATAATATTTCATGAAAATGGCCATATGTGGCCATGTGTGTGGTGTGGGCCATAGTCCACATGTGTTAATTATATAAGTGGCAAAAGATGACTAATTAAGTCATCTTCATCATTTAGCACCCTAGAAAATCAAGAAGCATGGAGAAAGAACAAGAGGCCATTCGGCCATGACCAAGAAAAATTGGAGTCCAAAAATTGACAATCATGTTGTTGCTTCATAATTTAAACTCACGTTGACGACATTATATTTCGTATTTTTGTACGTCGGATTATTCGCAAGCTGAGGTGGGGTCCACACACTGAGATTTTTTTTGGGACATGCTACAATTTATATGAATCACATATGTGAAGTTAAACATAACTCAAGAAGAACCCTTGAGCCAAATCAAAGTGGAAGTCCTCCAAACAAATATTTTTAAGTAATGTTTTCGGGTGATCTGACTTCGAGGGGCAGAAACGGTATTATAAGTTTGAAATTTGGAAAAACACCAAAGATAGAAGTTGTAGATAATTGAATTATCTTTCCAACCATAGGTCGTGGGCCCACAGGTGACATCGGGATAAGGAGATATGGACGTTTTAAGGCGGAAAGGTCAGTGGGCTAGGCCCAAATCGGGCCCAATCGGGTTAGGCCCATGACCCATGCCTATTTAAGTCTAATTTCAGCCCTTTCCCTCATTTTTCAGACCAAGAGTACCCAGAAAATTCTGGAAAGAGAGAGAGAGAAACTTTGGAGAGAAGAAAAAAATTAATTTTGACCAAAAATCGAGCCCGATTCCAGAAGCCCATGAAGAGAAAAGTGTTGTCTGTTGCGTTGTCTTCAATTTGAGCTAAAAATCAACCAAGGAGAAGAGTGATAACGTGGGGGCTGCATGCTTAAGGTATGAATACGGTTCCTTTTCATTGTTAACGAGTATATTTAGAATTTTAACGGATTAAAACGGAGGGGATAGTGTGTAGAAATGGATGAAATTCATGAAATTTTGTATGTTGATGTTGAGCCGTGAGTATGGGCTGTTTTGTGACAAGGAATGAACTAAATTTATTTAGTATGTTTAGATTGTTGTGTTGTAGGTTCTATGGTGCTAATGAAAGTTTAATGGTTCAAAGTGAAGTTATAGTTGTTTGCGGCTTGTTATGGAATTTTATATAGTTTATTGAATTTATGGAAGTAATGGATTATTAATGTAGTTCATGAATTCGGAAGGAAGAAAAATGTGTTGTGTTGTTTCCATGAACTTGGAGGTTTCGGGTTTCATTATGTAATGGATGGAATGTTGTTGAATGTGTGTTATTAATGGTTATTAATGTTCGAATGCGTTTTGAATTGATTGTTAATGTTGTTGGAATAGTTGTTGGTGTTGTTGTTGTTGAATTTGGCCGAGTTGAATTCTCGGGGTTGTTGAACTTATGGGGGAAATGCTGCCCAAATTTACGTAAATAAAGTGATGGCTTAGAATTGGATTCTTAAGTGCTTATGGCTAATGTTTGGTGTCTAATGACATTGTTGTAGATTTGGGAAGTCGAAGACTTGAGTTTGGATTAGCTTAGGAAGCAAATGAGGTATGTAAAGCTTACCTTTCCTTCTTTTGGCATGTCTTAGATATGGCTAAGCTATGATACGTTATGAGCTTGGGGGTAACTCTATTTTGAAATTCCGAGAATGTTTATGGTCCACACTCGTTCCTTGATGTTCGCATTTTGATACGGTCGGATTATGGTTTATATGTCTTTGTATGATTGGATTTTCAAATATTGCATAAAAAGTTTTGTTTTTAAAGAGTTTTGTAACTACGAACGTCCATAACTTTCATAGACGGAACCGGATGGCTTTGATATGCTCGTAAATGATTGTATGACGTATAATGACTATGATTTTCGTAGGCGGGCCGAATTGGGTTGATGCTCGTCGTGGGTCCCGCGACTCCCTTTGTATAGTGTTAACGACTTTTTGAAAAGAACTTAATATGACTATTTTTCGACCCCGAATATGATTATATACTTATACGTTAAGTCTAAAATGAGGATTTCTATGCATATGATTTTGATACGTAACATTGGTTTTCGAAGTTCGGTTTGATATGTTCCCGAGTGATATTCGGAAGAAAAGCGATTTAACTATTGTTTCGATTTTGGAATAACATTTCATTTTGATTATCTATTGGTCTTTGTGAGTGTTTTGCATTACATATGGTTTCCCGACGATTACGGTTGTGCATTTTGTTGTATGTCTTCGAGTCCGGGCCGGTATGTTATTATGAGCACTATGTTATATTTTGAAGTATGATGGGATACGAAGTTTGATGTCATATGATAATATGATAAGATGATGATTCTGTTCGGTATCGGAGCCGGTGGTGGGGCAAACCCAGTGGTGGGGCAAACCCAATGGTGGGGCAAACCCAATGATGAGGCAAAATTCCACATTGGTTTAGGCAAATCCCACATTGGTTTAGGCAAATCCCAATTGGTTTACGCAAATCCCATATTAGTTTAGGCAAATCCCACGTTGGTTTAGGCGAATCCCACGTCGGTTAATGTCGGCTCGTATGATAAGTTATGATGTTATGATGTGTTACGGTATGTATATGTATTGATTGTCGGATATGATTTTGATATGTATGATGAGCGTGTTGGCATTCTTATTATTATATTTGTCTTACGTACCTCGTATGTCCGATTTGTGTTTTAGATGCAAACACTTTGGTTTTCGGGTTGTTATGCTCACTTTACGTACTCCTTACTTCGGTTATGATCTTATTTTCGTATGCCATGCTTTACATACTCGTTACATATTCCGTCGTTTGAACCCTTTTTCTTCGAAGTTGCGTTTCATTATGTACCCCTATATATATATAGATGAGTTGAAGATGTTCCGGCGGGGTTGGCGAGCTCACATTTTCTTCCGGATCTTTGCTAGTCGGAGTGATTTTGTTATGATATCCAAAAGTTATGGTAGAGACTTTGCAGACAGTGTCGTGTGTATGATATGTCAGTTTTGTAAGAGGCTATGTAAGCCGATGTATTGTTATGCATTATGTTACGAACTTCATATGTTTACAGATTTCATGCGATGCTAGTTTGTTTGATTTGACAAAGATGAAAGGCATGTTCGTTTTCTGAAAAGAAAAATTTCATTATGTACTTATGTCATGTTTTGTGGGCCCAGTTTGGTTGTGAGTATTACGAGAGTCAGTGGGTTCGCTCGGCCCTAAATAAGGGTCGGGTGCCCATCACACCCTATCGGATTAAGGGTGTGACACGAGTGCTGGTCACGCCGCTCCAAATTTGGGGCGTGACATTAAGAAGACAAAAAGGTATGTAAGGCTAACCCTTCTTTCTTAAGGCATGATCCCATTGATAAATATACCTTCATGTGAAATCCATAGTATCTTCCATGATGATTTCATTCCTAGAATCACTAAAGCTCATGATCTTGATATTTCTCACGATACCATTGGTCCCATCCTATGACAGTTGATCCTATAAGGAATGATATAATGAAAATGATGATGATGATGATATTGAGGACATGTATGTACTCCTAGGTAGATATGAATATTTATTAAAGTATGACTACTAAGAACACCGAGCTTATATGGCCGGGTATGATATCTGTCGTGCGCGCACCACTGCAGTAGGGTACGGATAACACTGAGCCTTGGTAAGGCCAGGTATGTATAACGCCGGGTCTTGTCATGGCCGGGTATGGTACTACTAATATATACATATATGAGTAAGCATTATAAATGGAAGGTTCCTATTAGAAAATGGGTGAGAAAACAGGATTGTTGCCACTAGAGTTACAAACGGCTCTATTATCTTATGACTCTCCTATCTTATGTCATTTCTTCTGCTTCTACTATGATGTTGATTATGCTTTACATACTCAGTACATTATTCGTATTGACGTCCTTTTTTTTTTTGACATCGCGTCATGCCCGCCATATGGACGGAGAGACGATTATGTGATCCATAGATTTCTTGTTCAGGGATTGCATAGAGGAGCTTCATTTCATCCGGAGCTATAGCTATTGGTATTATTCTTTTGTATACATACATATAGGCATGGCGGGGTCATGTCCTGTCTATATGATGTTACATACTCTTCTTAGATGCTCGTAGACAGTTGTGTATGGTTAGATGTCTTGCAGCCTTGTCGACTCATATTTTGTATATTATTTTGTTAGCCTCGTCGGCTTGTGTTGTTATATCCCGCATTTTGTACATTGGGACAATCCGGGTTAACCATGATAAGTTAGGGACAAGACTATTCCGGGATACGAAGTCGAGACTTTTGACCTTCGATTTCGTTTTGAGGCATAAGTTGTTCATAAATTTATTGGCATAGATCATTTAGGAAAATTTGGGACTAAAAGTGAAATATTGAAAGTTGACAATTCATGAAAAAGGGACCCTTTGGCCGTGTGGCATGGAATTGGTCCCAGCATTTTTGTGGCCAAATTTAATTGGTCCAACCCATGTGTGGGCCATGGACACTTGTATAACTCATATATGAGCACAAAAGATGACTAATAATTCATCTTCTCATCATTTTCCACACTTAGAGAAAAATCAAGAACTTGGAAGAACATCACCTAGGCCATTCGGCCAAGCCTCCAAAAATTGAAGATCAAAATTAGCCATCACAAAAATATTTCATCCTAGCAAACCCACTAATTGAAGGGTCCTTGTTAACGTGGAGTTGTTGTTTGAGGCAACAAACCGCTCGTTTTCATCCTTGCTAACCCTAGCCAAGTTATGAAGTTGAGAAGAAAGGTAAGGTTTAATCTTGTTTTTATATGTTATGGAAGGTTTATGTATGTCGTAGTATGAAAATATGGATGAAATTCATGAAAGAATTGCATGTGGAAGTGAAGCCGTGTGCATGGCTTGTGGCAGGTGCATGTGTAGTGTTGTGAGGGTGTAATGGATTAAATTCTATGTAGCATGTTTAGTTGTGTAGTGTGTTGAAATGAATGAAAATCATGAAATTTGGTTGTGGATGTGTTGGTAGAATATGGCTTGTGAGGTGTAGCAAAGAATGAATTAATTCTATTTAGTATTTTGATTGTTGTCGTTATGAATTCTATGTTGGCGATAAGAGTTTTATGACTCAAGTTGATATTGTAAGTGTTGCGGGCTGATTTGGAGATTAATGTGCATTTAATGTAATTTCTATATTTATGAGAACGACATTGTTAGAGTGTGGATTGTTGGTGCAAATCATGATTTAGAAGTTAGAAATATGTTATGGATGTGGTTCT